>NC_061116.1:23102761-23188887 GCF_002878395.1 Capsicum annuum | reverse complement strand
GGCTAAGTTATGTATATTAATAGGGAGAGAGAGTAAAGTAATTAAAAATGTGGGAGAGAGTGTAATTACTTACAAAAGGGTTGTTATTTATTATTATTATTATTTTATTTATTTCTATAGCAGCAACCCCTAGCTTTTTTTAATTAAAAAAAAAAACCACTAACAGGGATCGAACCTGCGCAATAGGCTGAAGGAAGCACCCAAGAAAAGCAAATAACACTGCTGGGTTATCTAAGTGTCTTGTTTCATGTGGTTCAACATTAATATACGTACATAAATATATATTTTCTACCTTATATATACAAAGTAATCTTTTTACCAAGGGGGTTCGGGTGAACCCCATGACAACCACATAGGTCCGCCCCTGCGTTAATTTAATAACGTTTTGATAACGTTAATTTAATACTAACATTTTAATAACGTTAATTTGATAACGTTAATATAATATACTACTACTACTATCCTTAATAACGTTAATTTAATAATATTTTATTAAAACTGTAAATTTTTTTATTATTAGTATAGTTTCATCTTTAATTTAATATTTAAATAAATTATATTTAGATATATTGTATAACATAAATTCGCCCTTTGCTTTATAATATATATACATACCCGCGCGATTTTTCGTATGAGGCTGACCCATCTAATTAATAAATCTTCAATATTGCTCTTTTTTCGTAATGACAAAAGAAATTAGATGTCATTTTCATCTTTGAGCCGAAAGTAATGAAAAAATAATAGTGAAAAGTCATTTAAATGTCATGCTTGTGAAGTTTTAAATAGTTAAAGGTCATATTTGTGCACTTTCAAAGTTTAAGGTCAAAGTTATAAATTTGGTGTCAAGTTTAGGGTAATATTTATATATTATGCTCTTAGATTTTAAGCTGGACGCGCCTAGTTTTGCGTATTGAACACGCGTTTTGCCACGTAGGATTGGAGGTCATATTTGTGCACTGTCAAAGTTTAAGGTCAAAGTTATAATTTGGTGTCAAGTTTAGGATCATATTTATATATTATGACTATAAATAATATATAACGAATAGGACCCAATAGAAATAACTATTTTTATACTAACTAAATAAATTACTAAATTATTAAATGTCCTTATACTCTTAAGCGTTATATATTATTGTGTAATTATTTATTATTTTGATTTCCTAATGAGTAAGTTCACTATCGATCAACATATATCGTATATTGATTGTTCACGCGGATCTTCCAAATCACTTTAGAGATTTTCATTGATTTACACGCGGATCTCTCGAATCACTTCAGACTTTTTTTTAAAAATAAAATTTTGCACTATTTAACATCAATGGAAATCGTAACTCGTTTTAGGTAAACATGTTATGACATCCTTTGTAGCCTCTACAAAAGAACAGAACGAATTAAGGGTACGACAAACAGCCATAGATCATAGGAACACAAGGGTATATGAGTGAGTATGAAGTATCATGATGATATACTTTGGGAGATTTTCTCCCACTTTCCCTCGAAATCTGTAGTTCAATGTAAGGTTCTGTGTAAGAATCTTAAAGGTAGGATTTCTGATCCTAATTTTCCATATCTTTGTATCAGTATCAAAAAAACCATTCCACACAACTCATTTATTCATCAAGTAATATATTGAGAAACTTTCGGAAAATCTCCTTTGATCGTATCCCAGTTAATGAATGTGCGATGACTTTACTGGTGACATTTTGCTTTTGGCCATATGTAATGGCATGTTTCCCTATGACTTTGATGAAATAATGATTTATCATATTTTTAATCCGATAACTGGAGCATACCAGTTGATACCATACCCAGAGTCTACAGATGTGTTTGGTTATGTAGGCCTAGCCGTTGATTATCCAAATTCAAATCAGTATAAATTGGTAACCATCGGTACGCTGGATGAAAATTTCAACTTGTTCTACAAATTTCACACACTTTCATCGGAGTGATCTGGCTTGTGGCGTGAAATCCAATTGAGAGCCAATACTTTCATCTCTTTATCCTATGGTTGTCCACCTGTTTATTGGTGTGATTCTTTGCATTGGCTCAAAGAGGATGGTAGTGTTCTAGCTTTTGATACACAGAGAGAAGCGGCTATACTAATTAACTGTCCTCAGTTTATTGATCATTTTGAATTCAGCGATGGTAATATTCTTATTGGTGGCAGTCTATGGCTAGGGAAGGCACAAGGTTTACTCACTCTTGTATCACTCTTTAGAAAGTGCAAAGTCATTGCTACTTATAATAATGCAAGCAACAGTTGGTCGATTTCACACATTTCGAACAACTTTCTTTTGGGCCCATAAGATATTATTAATGGCTTTCCAACCTTCATAGATAGTAAAGAGGTGTTTTTTAGTGTGGAAAGTTCTGTGTCAAAATATCTGCTATACGAGTATGATACTAAGATCAATAGGTACAAAAAAGTTGGAGCGTGGGATGAAATAATTCATTTTCCTATGCATTGCTTCTATCCAACATTAGCTTGTGTCCACCAGACGCTTGTCGATCATGTAACGACTGATCTTCAGATGTATATTGCTGCAAAGTTGAATGACATCAGAAGATTTATTGTTGAAGGTACTATTATTTTATGGTGTTTACGGGTACAAGAATCTGTATTTCGGCACAACAACTTCAACACTAGTTCAAGTTTAAAACAAGAACATTATGAAGTACGAAAACACCCTCAACACAAGATCAAAGTGATTTTTCTAAGAATTGTATTTTATTTTTGCAGAAATTAAGATAAAACAAAAATATAAAGCCAAGTCCCTCAACTTCACGGAGTGTCCTTAAGGAATAATTCCCCTCACTGTACCTGAGTTTTTGGAATCTTCCTCCAAGGATAAAATGACTTTCAATCCAACTATAGTGGTACCTCAAATAATTGGATTCGTCAAACACACTCAACGATTTGATTGATCACAAAGAATATTTTGAAAACAGGAGGAGTTTTTATTTCAAAAAATTTTCCATTCATCAACCTATGGATAAATGCAGGTTTATATAGCCATCATGTGCCCCTGCCCAAAGGTGGCAATGGTTCATCTGGAAAGGTGTATCCTTTGGAAGAGCCATGTCTGTTCATTCGAAACATTGTGTCTTTTTTTGAACAGACATAACTATCTGAATAGTCACTCCTTTTCCAAAACAATATGTCTTTTCCTCACTGGTTGTGTCCCTCCATTTTCCATTCACACCTTTTTCATAATATTGAACCCAACAATCTCCCACATGAATGGGGAATAGCTATTTTTTCATAAAATTTTACAGACAAGTATGTGATCATCAAGAAAAGACTGATTGCATCTAGATAAGTGGGTTTCCCTTTGAACTTTCCGTAGTGAACATGCATTAGATGCACTCGATCAATTGGTAGATTTGATATCTTTGAACCGTCGAGCTTTAATGTACACCTAGACAACACATGTCAGACAACCAGCCTTTTACCATTTATGGTTCTCACGATTTTGTTATTTTCAGCCATGAACACGTCCCGATTTCATGAGAGCTTAAAGAATTGGCCTTTACTAACATTCTCCTTAAAGTGGCTTCCACTTCGCCCTCACATAGGTGATTTATAAACTTTCAATCCCATAATTAAACAATTTGGTCAAATCTACCAAATTTAGATAATCATTAAAAGACTTCTCACCTTAAGTCTTATCTTTGTTTGCTAAACATTGTCTACATCATGGGAATGGGTTGGTATTTTGACAATGTTGAACCTGTCAAACACAACTTTATTTGATCTCCTTGAACCTAGCTCTTGGGATCTCCAGTCTACTAGGTAGAGTTACCGCCATGCTGACTTGTCCTAGGCCTTAAACCCATTCCCTTGGATGTTCTTTCCACTCCTTCTCTAGATAGGCCTTTTGTAAGTGGATCCGACATATTATCCTTTGACTTTATATAGTCAACAGTGATAATTTCACTAGAGAGAAGTTCCCTAATGGTATTATTTCTCCGTCAAATATGACGAGATTTACCATGGTACATCATGCTCCCTGCCCCACCTATTGTCGCTTGGCTATCATAATGTATACATACTGGTGCCACTAGTTTGGGCCAATAAGGAATATCTTCCAAGAAATTTCAGAGTCATTTTTCTTCTTCATTGGCTTTATCCAATGCTATAAATTCAGATTCCATTTTAAAGCGAGCAATACAAGTCTGTTTGGATGATTTCCAAGAGACTGCTCCTCCACCAATAGTAAATACATATCCACTTGTGGATTTTACTTCATTCGACTTGGTGATTCAATTTGCATCACTATATCCTTCAAGTACCACGGGATATTTATTATAATGCAAAGCATAGTCTTGAATGTATTTAAGATACCCCAAAACTCTTTTTATTGCAATCCAATGAGTTTTGTTAGGATTACTCATGTACCGACTCAACTTACTGATTATGTATGCTATGTTTGGTCGTGTACAGTTCATTATATACATTAAACATCCCAATACACTTGCGTACTCCAATTGTGAGTCACTTTCACCTTCATTCTTTTGAAGTGCAAAGCTCGCATCCAAAGGAGTCTTGGCAATACTGAATTCCATATACTTGAATTTGTCAAGTACATTTTTTATATAATGAGACTGTGACAATGCCAATCCTTGTGTAGTTCTATGGATTCTTATACCTAATATCACATCTGTAACTCCAAGGTCTTTCATATCAAACTTGCTCTCGAGCATTCGTTTCACTGCATTTATATCAGAAATATCTCTACTAATAATCAACATATCATCCACATATAAACAAACAATGATTTGGTGATTTGGAGTGTCTTTAATGTAAACACATTTATCACATTCATTTATATTGAACTCGTTTGTCAATATGGTTTGGTCAAACTTTGTATTTCATTGTTTAGGTGCTTGCTTTAGTTCATACAATGACGTAATAAGTTTACCCACTTTATTCTCCTTTCCTGGAACCACAAAGCCCTCAGGTTGTTCCATGTAAATTTCTTCCTCTAATTCTCCATTTAGGAATGCGGTTTTCACATCCATTTGATGGATTTCAAGACCATATACTTCCGCCAAGGCAATTAACATTCTAATCGATGTTATCCTTGTTACTGGCGAGTATGTATCAAAGTAATCAAGGCCTTTTTTAAGCCTTTTACTATAAGTCTTTCCTTGTATTTGTCATTAGTACCATCCATTTTTATTTTTCTTTTGAAGATCCATTTAGAACCTAAAGGTTTATTTCCTGGAGTAAGATCAACTAATTTCCACGTATAGTTACTTAAGATTGAATCAATCTCACTACTGACTACCTCTTTCCAAAAGAATGATTCCGAAGATGAAATCGCTTCTTTAAATATTTAAGGCTCATTTTCTAAGAGAAATGGTACAAAATCTAATCCAAATGTAGTAGAAGTTCTTTGACGAGTACTACATCTTGGATTCTCTTCATTATGTACATTCTCACTTGGTTCATCTCAAGGTCGTTTAGATCCTCTACTAGACTGTTCATGTCTAGTTTTATACGGGTAAATATTTTCAAAGAATTCAGCATTATCTGATTCAATTACTATATTTTCATTTATATCTGAATGTTCGGATTTATGAACCAAAAACCGACATGCTTTACTGCTTTTAGAATATCCTATGAACACACAGTCCACATTCTTAGGTCTTATCTTAACCTTTTAGGCATAGGAACTTGGACCTTTGCTAGACACCCTCACACTTTGAAATATTTCAAGTTGAGTTTCCTTCCTTTCCATTTCTCATAAGGAATTGATTGTGTCTTACTATAGGGAACTCTATTGAGTATACGATTGGCTGTAAAGATAGCCTCCCCCCACAAGTTTTACGGTAAATCAGAATTTATAAGTAAGGCATTTATCCTTTCCTTCAAAGTTCATTTTTTCCTTTCCACAATTCCATTAGATTGACATGAATACGGGGCTGTAGTTTTATAGACAATTCCATTCTCTACACATACTTCGTCAAAAAGAGATTCATATTCTCTGCCCCTATCACTTCTTATCATTTTTATCTTTTTCTCTAACTGATTTACTACTTCAGTTTTGTATTGCCTAAACGTATCCATTACTTAATCCTTACTATTTAGCAAGTAGACATAACAATATCTAGTGTAATCATCAATAAAAATTATGAAATACTTTTTCGCACCACGTGATGATGTTAACTTCATATTACAAATGTCAGTGTGTACTAAGTCTAAAGGATTGGAATTCCTTTCGACGGACTTATAAGGATGCTTTGCATACTTTAATTCCACACATGTTTGACACTTTGATTTATTGTAGTCAAAGTTTGGCAAAACCTCTAAGTTAATCAATTTTCGTAATGTTTTGTAATTAACATAGCCTAAACATTCCTGCCACAAATTATAAGACTTAAGCAAGTAAGAAGGATTTGAACTTTTATTGATTTCAACATTCATTACATTCATCTTATAAAGGCCCACGGTGAGATAGCCTTTTTCTACAAACACTTCTCCTTTGCTAATTACAATTTTTCCAGAAATGGTTACACATTTGAATCCATTCTTGTCTAGAAGTGAAATAGAAATCAAGTTTCTATGTAACTCCAAAATGTACAAGACATTGTTAAGTGTCAAAACCTTTCCTGAAGTCATTTTCAAGCAGACTTTTCTTGGTCCTTCTACCTTAGCCATAGTGGAGTTAGCTAAGTAGATCATTTCTTCTACTTAAACTGGAGCGAATGCAGAAAACAACTCTTTGTTAGCACACACATGGCGGGTGGCACCAGAATCCATCCACCATTTGCGAGGATTCTCCACCAAGTTGCATTCTGAGAACATAGCACACAGATCATCACATTCTTTGTTGGACTCAACCATATTAGCTTGGTCCTTTTTCTTGCCTTTCTTAGGGGTACGACAATCCATGGAATTATGGCCAATTTTGCCACAGTTGAAGCACTTTCCCTTGAATTTCTTCTTAGGTTGATTACTGTCTTGTTCAACTTTCTTTCTTTTCATAGAATTGTTTTGGTCATCTTCTACAATATGTGCTCCATTAATTGTAGAATTCCCTTTTGACCTTCTTTCGGCAGCCTTATTATCATCTTTAATACGCAGTCAGACAATAAAATCTTCAATAATTATCTCTTTGCATTTGTGATTCAACTAGTTTTTAAAGTCTTTCCACATAGGTGGTAGCTTCTCAATGATCGCTGCTACTTGAAATGCATCATTCACAATCAAACCTACAAAATAGTTTATGTGAGTACTAAGAACATTTTCAATTTGTTCAACTAAGGTATTTTCAAAGATATACCTTCTTCTAAGAGATCATGGATGATTACTTATAATTCCTGAACTTGAGAGACAACCGATTTGCTATCTATCATTTTAAAGTATAGAAGCCTTGTAATAAAGAATTTCTTAAGTCTCACATCTCCTGTGTTATATTTTCATTCTAGTGCCCCCCACAATTTCTTCGATGTCTTAGTTCCACTGTAAATATTGTAGAGGTCTTCTTAGAGACCACTCAAGATATAATTCCTGCAAAGGAAGTCTGAGTGCTTCCAAGCCTCTACAATCATGAAATGCTCTTTGTTCAAGGTTCCCTCAGGCACCTCAGAAGCATCCTCACTAGTGAACCTTTAAAGGCATAGAGTGGTGAGGTAAAAGAACATCATTTGCTACCATCACTTAAAGTCAATGCCTGTAAATTTTCCGAGCTTCTCCGTAGGTGCCATTGGTTGTGAAGCATTTGCTCGACTTTTTAAGGCAATACTGTTGCCCCCACAGTCATAGTCATATCTTGTATTTGACTTTCATTAGTCATTTTTCCTGTCACCACAAGATAATAAAATTTTATATTTTCAGAATACTATTTATAAATTTAAGCAACTTTAAAGTCTTTTACTTGTTTCTAGTTAACGATGAAGTTTTTATGACTTTCAATCATCAACCGAATGATCTTTAACTTGTGAAGAAGATTATATGTCTTTGAATCACTAGTTAAGTTCAAACGAAGTAGAAAGCTTAAAGCTTTAATCTCCAAAAACAAGCAATACAGATTCTGCAGAAGATTATTCCTTAAGATTGTTATTTTATGGTGTTTTCGGGTACAAGAATCTTTATTTAGGCACAACAACTTCAACACTAGTTCAAGTTTAAAACAAGAACACGATGAAGTACAAAAACACCCTTAATGCGAGATCAAAGTGATCTTTCTAAGAAGTGTATTTTATTTTTTCAGAAATTAAGATGAAACAAAAATATAAAGTCAAGTCCCCCGACTTCCTGGAGTTTCCTTAAGGAATAATTCCCCTCACTGTACCCAAGGTTTTGGAATCTTTCTCCCTGGATAAAATGGCTTTCAATCCAACTATAGTGGTACCTCAAATAATTGGATTCGTTGAACTCACTCAATGATTTGATTGATCACAAAGAATGTTTTGAAGACAAGAGGAGTTTTTATTTTAGAAAATTTTCATTCATAAACTGTGGATAAATGCAGGTTTATATAGCTATCAGGTGCCCTTTCCAAAAGGTGGCAATGGTTCGTATGAAAAGTTATGTCCTTTGAAAGAGTCATGTCTATTCATTCAAAACATTGTGTCTTTTTCTGAACAGACATAACTATCTGAAAAGTCACTCCTTTTTCATACATATTGAACCCAACATGTACCTATTAGTTTTAGTTCAATTTTGTATTTATTTTAGTTATTGTGATTTCCTATTATCAATTTTTCCACCACAAATCAATGAGATACTTGTCTTATAAATATGATATTTTACTTGAAACAGGTCTAAATCACTTGTAGTTCTTCTCAAATTGTGCACATAAATTTGTTCAGGTACTTCCATCGATGAAGAATCTCAAGAAAAAAGTTCATCAGAAGAAGAAGATGAAAATGATGAAGAGGAGAAGGAGGAAGAGGAGTGGAAGAGAAAGAGGAAGAAATGTTGGAATAGACTTGTCTTTTGCCCTTCATTATCTTCACTCGTAATTACTTTCTTTTCAAGATAATGAAAAGACATTACTTTTCTGGTCTATCCTTTCTAATGAACTTTTCCATTGTTTGGATTAAATAGCTAGAGTGTTATACTGAATTTATATATTTCTTTGATCCTAGAATGTTTCAATCTTGAATACTCAGTGATTTGGCTGTTAGTGTAGTTTTTTTTTTAAGCATGTTCAATTTTACTAAAGCTCTTGGTTGATTTGTATCTCATTGCCTTATAAAGTTGAAAGCTCTTTTAGTTGATCTCATGTGGGGACTTTGAATAAACATGTTGGTCCCTTTGAAAGTCTTTCAAAATTGAGATCCTTGTGCCCATGTTCAACCTTCTATTATTTGTTTTTTCCTAGCTAAATCCATGATGATTGATGTCTTTCTGGTTGTTCTCATCATCTTTATTTTGCGATGTTGTGATAAATCTGGAATTCTTGATAGTACGATCTAAATACTACCTTAAAGTTTGTTGATTTATTGCTCAAAACAGTCTCTTTTTGTCTTTTTATATGGTTCAATTCAAATCATGCCTGAAGTATATCATTTCACCTTTAACTTGGTACAAATTTCTTGTATTTCAATGTACTTGCTGCATGAACCTCAGTTCTTTACATTAAAACATTGCCCAGCCCCTACTCCCTTAATATCTAACCTTGTTTGATTTATTAAAGGCTTTGTCTATCCTTCCCATAGTTTCTTTTCTTATTGCCTTGACTGGTATTGAAAAATCTTTCCTTTGCGTGATGAATTTTACTGCATTTGCTTCTACAAATGAGTTGTATCGTGTGAAAATGGTTTAAATCACAATACTCTTTCCCAGAAAGAATTGAAATGGTTGGAATTTAAGTGAATTGTTTGAATGGAATCTAAACAAGTGACATTTGTAAGGATGTCATTCTTGGTACTTACTTATAAGATCAGGAGTTATTTCTTATTATATTTTGAACTTTCTAAATATACAAATCTTATACCTGATATCATTGAGAAGTGTGAATAACTGTTTGAACCTCAAATAGCCTAATTCGCTATGAAAATTGCCTTTAATGTTTAGATGGTGTAGTCTCACCTTCTTTAGCATGTTAAAGTCCTAATTATTTGTTCTATTGATAATTTTAGAGAAATTACTTGTTTGGATATTAAGCTAGTCATCTTTCTGCTTGTGTTGGGAGCATATGGGTTAAATTTTTATTTGATATTGCTATAGTCAACTTTGAAAGATCATATCTCTCGTTATACTACGAATTTTTGAGCCCATGACCTAATAAAAGATAGATAATTGAATTAGATTTCCAACGATACCAATTTCTCCTAAATCCAATATTGGAGTAAGGAGTTATGCCTATTTACTCTGGCATGTCAGGCTGGGAAACTGAGTGACGACATTCATGATAAGCTGTCACGCCCGTGAAGGCCTATCACCAATGTTGTCAGCCCTGGACAGATTTTCACCCCCAGTGATGACATTTTGTGATAAGCCGTCACACTCGTGACGGCCAATCACCAATGTCATCAACCTTAGCCAGAAAACCAAGATTTTTACCTTTTTGTGACGATAATTCATGACGACCTATCACCAATATGACGGCTTGTCATGAATGTCGTCAGCTATTTTTTCCAGCAATTGAGGGATGTTTTTGCAAGGGTATTTTGGTCTTTTTCTTCACTTCCCACGACTTATAACCCTCAAGGAGCGTATTATATTTCATTCTCTTTAGTTAAACATCTCAAAAAGGCTCTTTCATACACTCTCAACCATAAGATTAGGGTTTTCTCTCAAGATCATCTCCTCAAGAACAAGAACATTCTCTTCCAAAGGGGTTAAACCCTAGTTGAGAAAAATCAAGAACAAGCCTAAGGATTTCTTCAAGAACCTTCAAGAAACATTAGATCTCTTTCAAGATCAAGCTTTAAGGTATGCATAGTGTTCATCCATGGAGCTCAAGAATCATGTTTTAAATTATAAATTGTGATATTCTTGTTGTGTTATGGCTATAATCATATTGATGATTGTTGTTTGGATTCAAGGTTGTATCTTAATGTTTTTTTGGTGAAGCATGTGAGTAGGTTAGTTAAAACCCATGAATTTTTGATGGATTAAGATTGTCAAATTGATAAGTACACCTATGCCTAAAGTTGTGCATGTAAGGTGTTTGATAAAATTCAAAGAATGATAGAATCCATGTTTTTATGACTTAATAGTGCTTAAATGACAAGCCCATGTTCTATTCTTTATGATTCCGCATGAACTCCACGTTATTGTTGTGTGTTATTGTTGTGATATGGAATGAGTATGATACTGAAGCAACGTGAGTATATACATGTTGTGCGCATCCCCTTCCATGCATAAGATGTGGAGAACCAAGTGTAATATGAAATCCCTACTTATGATATTATGAATTGTGGACTCTATTCTTATAATCAAGTCAGTCATGTGTGTCAGTTTCTTTCCATCGAGTCCTGGGGGTACTTTTACCTGAAATAATATAGTTGTGTGCCTAGTGCCATGTCATGTTATCATGATACTCTCAGTCAAGCCATGGTCGATAGAATTTAGTTAGTCATGTGACTCAGGAAAACTCAAAAATCTCAATAGTCTCAGTAGTTCAGTAACCTTAGTACTCAGTAATCTCAGTGATCTCAGTAACAACATTCCTAGTGATCTCACTAATTTTAGTACTCTCAGTTAGTCCTCATAACTTAGTACGTTCCTTCAGTCAAGCGAACTCAGTAAACTTAGTTTAGCTCCGCTAAATAATACCACTAGTATCAATTCAGTTAATCAGTATTAGTTTAGCTAATTAGTTTAGTTCAGTTATTCAATTTATTTCAGTTATCCTGTTCAGTGTCTTTCAGATGGGAGTAGGATTCAGTACCGAGTGAGCCTAGGGATAGGGACACAATGCTAGAAAGGATGGAGATCCTTAGAAGCAATCCCTAAGTTGCAGAACTACGTAGCCAGTGTAGGTACGAGATGTCACCCATTAGATAGGACTGTCATACTCAGGGGTCACCCATTAGCACATTTATATGTATAGTACTGATCCTAGGAGTCACCTGCTAGATAAGGACTGACTCCACAGTAGTTGTCTTTACTGGTGGCACAGTACTGACACCCTTCCAATCAGGGCAGAGATTGGACCCTGGTCAACTTAGCATGAGGCATATTGGTTAGATGAATACATACCACAATTTTAGTTACAGATTCAAGACTGTCAGATACAGTTAACTCAGTTTAGTAGTACAGATTTTGTACTGTTAGAGACAGTTAATCCTTATCATTATAAATAGACTTCAAGATCACCCATTAGAAAGGACTGATCTCAACTATAGTTAAACAGTATCAGAATTATCAGATTTAAAGATCACCGGCTAGATAGGACTTATCTCAAATTCAGTTACTCCATATAGAACGAAACTCAGATAGTTCCATCAGAACTTAGACTGTTAAATACAGTTGCTTAGTATCAGTTATATTGGTCTTGTTGATCATAATAGTTATATCAGTTATGTCCGTTGTCATAGCTTATGTTATCAGTATTCAGTTTTAGGACTATTAGACATAGTCAAACAGACCAGTTCTTCATAATTCAAACTGTCAAAAATAGTCATTTATCTATTCAGTATCTTAGTATCAGTAAAGTCATGTCGTCAGTATTCAGAATCAGTAGTTTGTATCACCACGAGTTTAGTTATAGTTTCTTATGTATGTATGTATTCTCACATTCATATTAGTCAGCATTGTTCATGCATATAACCCTTTGCATTTAGCCTACCTCACTCATATACTCAGAATATTCAGACGTACTGATGCATTTGCGCTATGTGTTTTCTCTTATGTTACACCATAGGTTCAGAAGCACGTGCTCCAGATTAGCATTAGTATTCCAGTCGTAGAGTTGCAGTGAGTCCTCATCTATTTGAGGACGATATTATTTTATTTTATTTATTATTTCAGTTTAGTTTTTCTAGACGGAGTTAGTTGAAGACATGTTTCTTCAACTCCTTACTCAGACAGTATTTAGAGGGTTTCAAATTTAGTTCAGATTTGATTTAGACTTCAGTTGTTTTTGGGTATTTTCCACCCATATGGATATTATGTTTGTCAGATATTTTATTTAGTTGAACCTTATGTCCTATTATTTATGTTTTTCCATATTTTTATGTCATATATTACAGTGTATAGGTATAGATATCAGTCATGGGTTAGCTTGTGGTCCTTCAGGGTCATAAGCACTGTGTAGCATTCCGGTTCAGAAAATTGGGGTATTACATGCTTTGTATCAGAGCCTAAGGTTCATTAGAGTCCTAGGAAGTCTAAAAGTTGCATCTAGTAGAGTTGTGTACATGCGTGTGTTGTGCACCACACTTATCTGTAAGAGGCTATGAGATGTTTTAGGAATAGTTTCCCTTCTTTCAGTATTTATGTCATGCTAGTGAGCATAATCTCAAGTCACTCTCACTATAATCCATTTCTCTCTATCTTCTAAATAACATGCCTCCTAAAAGAAGAAACGGGAATCAGTCAGCCCCTCAGCCCGAAGACCCTTTAGGAGATTATGTTTCTCAAGCAAAGTTTAGGACCACATTCACTACTCTTGCTCAATCCGTTACTTCCCAGAATGAATGACTATTTGTCATTCCATCCAATCCAGTGGACAATTCTGCTACAGCTAGAATTTGGGACTTTACCCGAACGAATCCTCCTTCTTTCACGGGGTCTAAGTCAGATGAGGACCCACAGGAATTATTAGATCAGATTCAGAAAGTGATAGATATTATAGGGGTGACTACTGTAGAAAGTGCTGAGTTAGCTGCATATCAGTTACATGATATGGCTCATACTTGGTATAAATAGTGGAAGTCAGAAAGGTTAGATGATGCAGGTTCTATAGAGTGGGAGGAGTTTTTCTCTTCTTTCCTTGATAGATTTTTCCCGCTAGAACTTAGAGAAGCTAAGGTGCTAGAGTTCATCAACCTCAAGCAGGGTAGTTTGATAGTGAAAGAGTATTCTCTTAGATTTACTCAACTAGCCAGATATGCCCCTTATGTGGTTGTAGACAGTAGAGCCAAGATGAGTAAGTTTATGTCAGGGGTAAACAATAGCGTGGTAAATGAGTGCAGATCTACCCTGTTGAATAGTTATATAACTTTAGCCAGACTTATGACTCATACTCAGCAGATAAAGGAGCAGTAGATTAGAATGAGAGAGAGACAGAGTAAGAGAGCAAGGACATGTAGTTTCAGCTTTGCTCAGCCTAAGTCATAGGGTGGTAACTGCTCTCAGCATAGTCAAAAGTTTTCAGCCCTAGCTCCATCCTCAGCTAGTGCACCAGCACCTAAGTCCAGAAATCACTATTATGATATAGCGCTAGGCTCTGAGGCCTAGGGTAGTGAGAATAGAAGTCTTACTTATCCATTTTACGAAGAGTATGGTAAAAATCACCTAGGTGCATGTAGGGCAGGTAGTGATGTATGCTTTGGGTGTGGCAAGCTAGGCCATAGGATGCGAGAGTGTAGAGTTCTAGCACAGAGGGGTAAAGAGTTGCGTCAGTAAGGCACTAAGAGTGGTCAGCGTCAGAATAGACTTTATGCACTCCAGATCCATCATGATCCAGAAAGTTTCCCTGACCTAGATTCAGGTATGTTACCAGTCTTTCATGTTCATGGTATGCATTGTTAGATCTCTTTCTCTAATTTTGACATATGTTTCAGCATGAGTTCGTAGATGCCTTGTGTATCGCCTCAACTTCCTCAATATCTCAGCAACGTCAGTCCTGCATCCTTCAAGGGACATAGTCTCCTAAGGGGGAGATAAACTATAGCCCCCAAACTTTTATGATTTAAACATGTCATTTTCTTTGATGAATCTATCTCGAAGGAAGTGTTACTTATGAGCCAACCCTCTAACTCCAAAACTCAGCAGTAAGCCAAGTACTCAATGGCTCAGTTTAGTCCATGATACGATACTCTATCCATGTCATGCATTGCAGACTCAGTTTAGTTCATGTATCACGTTCCAGACTCAGTTATGTTCTTATGTTTCCTCTCATGCATATTGAGTGGTTAATCTCAGACTCATCGATATTTTTAGTTCAAGGTGACAGTCTTCTTTGATCTTACTCGTTCCCATGTTTAGATTTTAGTACCAAACTTTGTATTCAGTTTCATGCTTAATTTTAGTTCAAACTTGGTACATTTACCATTGTATGTTCAGCTGCATATTCCTGAGCTCGTTCAGTCATATATTCACTCGTCAGTTATGCATGATCAGCTTATCAATACTTTCTGTCATGTATTCATGTATCATGTCAACCATATAATAATGCATCAGATATGCATGGATTCATCTCATCAATTAGGCATCAAATATGTATTCTTATTATGAGAAACTCAGTTCATCAGAACACATAGTCGTGCATTCATAAATTAGTTACTCATGCATCAGATATGTATGTTTAGTATGATATATTCAGCTTATCAGTCATGTCAGTCCCAAAATCATCTTTTAGTAGTTTATGTATTGTACGTACTTCAGTTGATCTTTTCTTCTATCTCAGTCATTCTCATTCGAGGACGAATGTTCCCAAGGGAGATATTACAATACCCTGAAAAATCCAAACCAATATTAGTGATATATTTCAATCTCATACATAGTACATCATCATTATTTTATAGTTTAATGAGCAATTTACATGTATATTAAGTTTTCAAATAACTCCCAGCTATCAGACAAATCAAAACATTCCTTACCGATTGAATTCTTGAGAAGGATATTGCTATAGTCAACTTCAAATGAGAATATCTCTCATTATACTATGAATTTTTGAGCTCATGGCCTACCAAAATATATATAATTGAATTATCCTTCTAAATATACCAATTTCATCTAAATCTGATATCGAAGCAAGGAGTTATGCCCATTTTACTCCGGCATATCAGGCTGGGAAACTGAGTGATGACATTCATGATAAGTTGTCATACCCGTGACGGCCAATCACCAATGTCGTCAGCCCTGGGCAGATTTTTACCCCTAGTAATGACATTGTGTGACAAGTTGTCCCGCTTGTGATGGCCTATCACTAATGTCGTCAACCTTAAATAGAAAACCAAGATTTCAGCTTTTTGTGATGACAATTCGTGACGGCCTATCACCAGTATTATGGCTTGTCACGAATATTGTCAGCTATTTTTTCTAGCAATTGAAGGATGTTTTTTTTATTATTAGTTCAATGCTTAACTAGAGCTGAATAACCACCTTGTACCTTGGACTGATTAAGTTAAACGCAGATGTTTGGGTTATTATATTGCAATTTCTTTCTCTTTGTTGAAAGTATCCTTAGTACATGTGGAGCTAAAAAGGAGTACTAATCTTTATTGCAAATCCTACCTGAATGTAAAATTTTGATTACATAGCTTCGATTAATGAGTTTAAGAAAAGATAAGAATTTGTAAAGTCTACATTCCTTGGTAATCAAAGCCCAAAGATCTATGAATTAGCCCATTCTTGATGCTTGACTAGTAAGCTGACAAACGAAATTCCTATTTCAGTAGTTATGTTATATCTAGTAAGTTAATTTCTTTCTATTACCTTTGTGGCATCATGAAAATTTTGTTTTGAGTTGGGTTATATGATAGTTTGATGTTGCAACTTCCTTGAGTGGAAAGTTACTGATCCACCCCTCGAGATTTGCTGAGAATCCCATGAAGGCAAATGAAATATGCTGCTAGACTAAATTCGATCTTCTGGACTTAATGGAGACATCAGATATTCAAAAAGAGATTGTTTTCAAAAAATTAATCCCCAAGACCCATTTTCACAATTCTCCAAATCAAGGGTCAAAATGAGATCCAAAAGCCATAAATCGAACCAACTATGCAACTAACCCAAAATTAACGTTCCGAATTTGTTGACATAGTCCATTTTGCAATCCGACACACAAAATAGCAAATGTTGATCAAAGTCAACTATAACGACATTTTAATCTATAAAAATCACAAACTCGCACAAGTCATTGTGGATTGCATCGACAACCATACAAACTAACTCCACACCCAAGAACAACACATAGCAACCACTGGGAGGGACAAATTCATCAAACACATGAAAAGCAAAATTTCATATAATTAAGTCATTACAATATCTACCACTAAGAATCTAGTTTGTCCATGAACTAAAGGCAAGAGAATACCTAAATTAGCAGAAAGCTTGGGATAACTACTATGCATGTCAGACTTGAGTTTCGAAGTAGCCTCATTATGAAATGGTGTCTCCACTGAATTAATATTATGACCCAAGCCAAAACCCTGGCCGCGACGAGCATCCCAAACTATGAAGGCCCAAGCGTCTTTCACTATTTAGTAATTATGCGCCCATTTATATTTTATAAAAGGAAATATGGAAATACACAACAATACAGAATCATGGTCAATATTATAATTCAATTGAACAAATTTGGAATGAAATCCATAGATCTATAACAACATCTAACATTAGTCTGCGAAATCTCTAATACATCGAAGCCAACATCTTGTCTGAAACTGGGACAAGGACCCCAGTTAGACCGTAAAACAAAAGAAATAACAAAGTTTAATAACCAGGCCTTCCAGAATAGAGAAGGCTCACCAATTGCAACTTCTGACACATAAGTCTACTACTGAACGGGACCCCGGGACTTTGCCTTAGACCCTAAAATATAGGGGGTCAATACAAATGTACTGGCATGAGAAACAACCCAAAATATCATGCGTTTATACAAAATAGGTGAGAGCATTTCACAATAACAGTGAACATTCTATAAGTAAAAATACATGTACATATTTAATAAATTTCAAATCAATTCTTGACAATCTTGACTCTCTCTTTTTTATTCTTTTGAACTAATCGATACACCCTACAATTTTGTCATTCCATGGGCTATGTGGAATCCGCCCTTGACTCGGCGGTCAAGCTCCCAATCTAAGTAGCTACTAGGATTGGAGCTGGTGACACCCTCATATGATCACACCTCAGGAATCCCTCATGTGAAATGTCCTAATTATTTTATTATACAATATCATATATCCCACATCGACAACTATGGTTTCCAACGATGAGCTCTTACACTCAAACGCATTCCTCGGGAAACCAACTAGATCTCTTACCAACTGATAGTTCTTTAAAAAAAACACTTCATACTATCAAACATTCAATACGTGTCTTGGTAAAGGCATATAATCACCGGGTATCGTCATACCCTGACTTGCAATTCACTCAAATCACATACATCATATATGCATCCCTTTTCACTTATTATCATATTAACAACCACCATAGCTTTTAAATGTCAAGTGAGAGAGATTCACGCCATGGGTTTTCATTTGAATTCACATAAAAAAACACTCTTCTTTCCATAGTACAATCATAAGGTGATCATGTTATGTTTACATTGTTCAAAACACATATAAATTGTTAATTTTGACACGATAAATGTTTTCCATTTAAAAATCCCCTCTCAACATGTCACAAACAATGTCATTCCATGGTCATTAGTAAAGGATTCTCTCACTAGTTTTCTTTAAGAAAATTCATGCATTTAAACAATCTACAATACTTAAAATCAAAGATATCATAAAATAGAGGGATTTTTATCAAGCATGCTCTCAATCAAACTCTTCATTACTAACGAAAACATATGTACATAGTTACATTTATATTTCATGATAAATAATTCAAAACAACCATATGCATTATCAAAACAATTCCATGCCACTTACTTTTCGCAATAATATCAAAACTCTTCTTTAAGAACATATTTGGGGATCTTTAATCTAGATAAAATAGTAAATATTATGCCCATGGTGTTTAGATTAGTCCCACATACCTTAAGTTATTTAGTCTAAAGAATGGAACCCTAGTCTTGACTCTTTTCTTGGGAAATCTTTAATTGAAAGGCTTGAATTCTTTTCTTAAAGAAACCTAAATTCTCTTGATATTGAGAGTGAAGAGGATTTTGAGATGTTTTGAAACTGATAAAGGATGATTAATAATGTTTAGAGTATAATTTAATTCGTGGGGGAGGTTTTTGGGAAGGAAAAGTACCAAAATACCTATTTAAAAATATCCCATTTAAGCAACTCAACCTCGACTGACGATTTGGTTGACGGACCATCAGTTTGGTGATGGACCATCACTCCAACCATCAGTTCTTGGCCAAAGAATGACCTCACTACCTGATTTTTGATGAAAATATTGATGGGCCATCACTGGCGTGACGGTCCATCAATCTAGCCATCTCATTTCAGCAGACTGACACCTCTCTGGAAAATGGGCATAACTTTTTACCCCAAATTGGATTAATGCAAAACCGGTGGCATTGGAAGAAAACCCAACGAATTTTTATTAGATACATAGTGGGCCTCTAATTCATTATATATAATAAGTTATGGTTGATGGAAGTTGACACAAGTTTAGAAGTTCACTAAAACTTAATCGATAGGAAAGTTTTCAACTCATCTTTGAGTTAAGGGACTTCTATGATCTTTTTATATAAAACTAGATTGCCACACTACATCATTGATAATAATACTCATATTTACATAGTATTAATTAGATTTTGGGACCTTTACGCATAGGAATGACGGTTTACGTTCTAGCCCAAAAATGCGGGTTGTTACATTATCCCCCATTGGGATCATTCGTCCCTAAATAATGACTTAGGATACAATAAGTACAATTTCAAGAACTACTCTTATGACTCCCAAGTAACTTTCTCAGCTTTTTTATTCTTCCACAAGACTTTAATCGTAGCTATCTACTTACTCCTTAATTTCGGAACTTAGAGATCTAAAATGGCAATGGGTTCTTCTTCATATGACAAGGAGTCTTTCATATTGATCTGCTCTATAGGAAACACTAGGGAATGATATCCAATGCACTTTTCAACATAGACACATGGAATACTAGATGAACATAAGCCAAGCTTGTGGAAAAATCTAACTTATAGGCAACCCTACCGATCCTTTTCTCAATCTGATACGGTCCTATGTAACGAGGACTAAGCTTCCTTTTTCTTCAGAAGTGCATGACTCCCTTCATGGGGGAGACCTTGAGGAATACCCAATCATCAACCTTGAATTCTAAACCTCTCCTTCTAACATTGGCATAAGATTTCTAGCGACTATGAGCCATCTTAAGTTTCTCCCTAATGATCTTTACCTTCTCCATTGCTCGATGAACAAGTTCAGGCCAAAATAATCAGATTACACCCACTTCATACCACCCAATTAGTAATCTACAACTCCTTTTATAAAGTGCTTCAAAAGAAGCCATCTGAATACTGGCATGGTAGCTATTGTTGTAGGCGAATTATATCAACAACAAATAATCCACCCAAATTTATTTGAAGTCAATTAGTCAGGCCCTCAACATATCCTCAAGGGTCTGAATGGTGCATTCCGCCTGCCCATCAGTCTTGGGGTGGAAGGCAGTACCCAGGTTCACTTGGGTACCTAAACCTCTCTAAAAATACCACCACAACTATGAAGAAAATTGCGTACCTCGGTCAAATATAATGGATACTATTTCCCTATTCAAGCAAACTATTTCCTGAATTTACAGCTTGGCATAATTGTCTCCCGAATAGTTAGTCCTCCCAGGTAGAGATTGAGCTGACTTGGTCAATCGGTAAACAATCACCCAAATAGGGTCATATTGGTTCTAGGACTTTACAAGCCCCATGATGAAATACATATTTATCATCTCCCATGTCAACATAGGTAAAATAATCTCTTGGAAAACACCACCTTGTAATACACCATATTTTTTTGGGCTAGATTTCAAACCGTCATTCCTACACGTATAGACCCAAACCCAATGATTATTTGTTAATATATGTGTTATGATCAATTCTATAGTGTGGGAATACCTTTGGACATAAATTGTGGTCACAAATATCTCATAACTCAAAGACGAGTTGAGAACTTTTCTATCGATTAAGTTTTATTGAATGTTTCATCTTGTATCAAATTTCAACAACCATTACTCCTAGTATATATTGAAATTCATTTTCTACCATATACCAAAAGAAATATCTTTGAGTCTTCTTTCCAATGCAACTGGTTTCACCTTAATTCGATATTGGAGGAAAAATGTATGCTCATTTTACTTCAACATGTTTGTGTGTCAACAAAGTGATGGCCTGAGTTGATAGGTCATCACCTAAGTGATGACCTATCATCCAAGTCGTCACCCCAAATTAGTGAGCCATTATTTTCAGCTTCCAAGTGACGACCTGAGTTGATAGGCCATTGCCTAAGTGATTATCTATCAGCCTAAGTTGTCACCCAAGATCAGCGACTCATAAAATAAACTTCTAAGTGACAACTTGATGTTTTAGGTCATCATTTGGTTGATGACCTATCAACAAAGGTCATCACTCTTAAAATTCAAAAATTTCTATTTGAATTTGAAGGGGTATTTTGGTCCTTTTCCTCAACTCCCATGACTTAAATCACACATTAAACCCTATTAAGTAATAAAATATCATTTTCTCATCAATAATAATCCTCTCCACTCTCAAGAACAAGAAAAAATTAGGATTTTCCTCTAAGTTCAAGTTTTCAAAAAAAAAGGGTCAAGATTTGAGTTCCAATCCTCAAACTAAACAACATAAGGTACATGGGGTTTTCCTAAACTACATGGGTATGGTGAAATTGTTTTAATTATGTTTAAATGTTCTGAAATCATGAATTTACAAAAGTTTTTGAATGTACATTTACAATTATGCATTGTGAATCCTTCTTGACAATAATTTTTTGGTCTTGAGGCCTTACACCTTAAACTCGATTTTTTCATAAATATATATATGTATGCATGTGGTTTGATTTTTAAGATTTGAATTGAGAGCAAGAAGAATTATAATCCATCTCTTGTTATAAACCCACTTGTCTTTATATGTTATGAATTATTCAATCTCATACTGAGAAGCATGTTACTAATGTCTTTATTATTGTTTAAGACTTGATATTAATTATGAATTGAAGAGATGGTGTTTATTATTTATATAAAGGAGAAGTGATGATTTTAAGTAGTTGCATGGTTTGTCATAAAATACTTTACTACCATATGTTTGGTGAAATGTTGAAAAAAAAGAATCTCTATATAGTTTGAAATATATATTGAAAACAAGAACTCTCTTGCATTGTTAGATTGGTTTGGTGGTCTGAACAATGTTTTGCTTGAAAAGAGTTGTAATTTTATAATGTATGGCTGAGAAATATGACTTGAAAGTCTTGGTATGATGATACCAAATAGATGAATGCCATAGAAGATTTAGAAGAGACTAAAAATACATATTTTACTCAAATTTTTAGATTTTATATTCAAAAAGAGGCATATTTAGAAAGGTTAAAAATGGTCTTAAAGAGAGTTAGATGGTTACCCAAAGAAAGTATGATTTGAAAGACTCTATGCTAGAAACCAAGATTTGCCGACACGAGATTATGGTACCTTACTTTCTGACCTTGTGTACCTTGATTCATGTCGTCCCAATTTGGGACTATGGTTAGGAGTCTTGCTATGTGATCTTTTGCACTACCATGACATATTGATTTGATTGGAGATTTTGGCACCCTACTGTGTGATCTTGCATGTCCCCCTTATAGATACTCCAAACCTTGCGGCAAACATGGATTGGGAGCTTGGCCGCCGAGTCAAAGGCAGATTCCATATAGAATTATAGATTGTAGGGTTTCCCATCTTGCTTAAAAGTAACTTAAACAGTGGTTCATGACTTCAAAGAAATGTTTCAAACTCTTTAAAGTATGCCCATGTGTTTTTATCTATCATATGTAAAATATTTTATGAATTTCTCTCACTTATGTTATATATAAATACATTATTTTAGGTTGTTCTGCATACCAGAACATATGTATTGACCCCCTATATCTCAAGATCCGAGGCACATTCCCACGGTTCCATCGAGCAGTAGACCTGTGTGTATCATAAGTTGTAGTTGCTGAGCCTTCTCTATTTTGGAAGGCTTAATTTTCAGATTTATTTGTTCTTTCTATTTTACGGTCTACTGGGGCCTTATCCTAATTTTTAGACAGATGTTGATTTTCATGTTATTAGAGATTTTGCAGACTAGTGTCATGTAGATTAAATATTGAATACTTACTTTCAAATTGTCGAGTTACTTATGAGATTTTCCATGTTTCCATTATGTTATCTTTCTTCTTTTCTATAAATTGTATGATCATTATGCATGATTCCCATACAGAGATAGGTGCTCGGGCCTCACGGTTCAAGATGCTTATCACGGCCAGGGCCTCAGCTTGGGTAATGACAAACTTGGTATCATAGCATGGTTCATGGTCCCAGAGTGTCTGGAAAATTATGTTAGGTAGAGTCCTATTTATGGGTGTGTAGCGCGCCATACTTATAAATGAGAGGATATAAGGCATTTAGGAATGTCTCTCTTTCTTACATGATTTAGTTCATGGTGAAGAGTTTGAATGTCCTCTAATTAGTGATTTTGTGTATTTTCAAAAAGTTACCATGCCTCCCCATAGAGCCAAAAAACAAAATGCTCAGGCTGAGAATATTCATCTCACTTATGGGATGTGGACACATAATAGAGCTCATACCCCAGAGTTTGTTCCCACTCCGGGGGTCCTTCCAATTCTAACTTTTCCGTCTTGAGCTCCATAGACTGGTTCTAACCGTTCTCATCATCCTCAAAGGGAAGTTTCTAATGCTAAGTTCTGACAGTCCATTCATATGATAGCTCAGTTGTTCGTCTCTCAGGCTCATCGATCTGACAATGGAAGTTCGGTGTCTAGTTTATCTAAGGTTACCCGGATTGGCCAATTTATGATTCTAAAACCATCTGTGTTTACTGGTATGAAGGTTGAGGAGGACCTCTAAGGATTCATTGATGAACTGATAAAAAATTTCAGAGTTATGCATGAGAATGAGGTTAAAGGAGTTGAGTTAGTAGCCTATTAATTGAAGAATATGGCCAATCAGTGGTATAATAAATGAGAGGATTCTAAGAGTAGTGATGTTGAGCCTTCTATGTGGGGTGAGTTTGTAGAGGCCTTCTAAGATTGCTTATTTCCCCAGGTATTGAGGGAAACAAAGGCCAAAGAATTTATGAATATGAAGCAAGGGAAGATGAGTATAAAAGAGTATACATTAAAGTTCACCCAGTTGTCCAGGTATGTTCAGAATTGGCGGGTAACATGAGAGCTCACATATAGAAGTTTGCATCCAATCTCTCGGATGATTTAGTGTTGGAATGCAAGGGAGCAATGCTGAATAAAGATATGGATTTCTCTAGGTTGTCAGTGTAAATACACTAGGTAGAAGAGCAAAAGAAGAGGATGGCTGAGGTAAGGGAAAAAGTAAGAGAAGCTAAGAGAGATAGCTCTATAGATCAAAATAACAGTCAGCACCAATTTGGTAATTGGGGAAATAGGTAGTTCAAAAAGAAGTTTTAGAGTATTTCTCAATCATCAACAAGTGCACCTGAGCCCAGGACTTCGGGTGAATAGCTATTTTAGTTAGGAGATGGGCCTGGAGCCCATGGCACCCAATCCTAGAGAAGCGTGACTCAGCCCGCTAGATAATTTTCTCGTTGTAACATTTGTGGGAGGAACCATCCAGGGAAGTATTATTTCAAGAAATGGACTTTCTACTCTTGCGGTCAAGTGGGCCACATTCAGGGAGACTGTCCTTCAGCTGGAGGGAATATAGGGGTAGCTAAGTCCCGGGCCACATCTGCAGCCCCTCCTCCTAGGGGTACAACTTCAACTATCGGTGGTATTCGTAACTGGTTATATGCCTTATCTAGCCGCCAGGATGTGGAGACCTCGCCAGATGTTGTTACGGGTATGTTATAGATTTTCTCCCACGATATGTATATATCGACATATTTCATATGATTGGTGGTGATAGATAATAAGATATGGAGTGTTGTGGTGGAAATAGTAGCTTAAGATTGTTAATTTTTGTTTTTGGGAAGGAATTAGTGGGCTTGATGAAATATTTGAAATGTCTTAGGTTGGCAACTTACGAAATAAGGAATGAGGATAGGTATACTAATGAGATTGTTAGTTGTAGGTTGACAGCAATAGACGTTAGCATTAAGAGTAGCGTTCTTTGAAAGAAATGCCTTTAGAGTGTAGTTAAAAAGGGGCAGTTTAGCATTTATGTGTATGGTGACACTCATTGTATTGAGAGTTGTTGTTAATGATTTGATGAGGGAGTATGTCCGGAAGTCTAGGATTGTGACTTTTACCTAAGGGGGAGATGGTGAATTAAGGTAGTTCCTGAATTTTCTCTCATTCATGATGCTTATGCTCGGGTCTCTCAATGACTCTCAATAAGTTAGTAGGATAGTGGTTGTGGAAGCGTAGTAATGTTTTGGGTGGGGAGTAGGTGTTCTTGAATGTGAAAATTTCAATGTAATTTCTCGAGATAAGGTTAGAGGTGAAAAGGTAAAGAAGGAAATGAACTTTCAATATGTGAAACCATTAGGAGGAAGATATATGGCAAGAATCATTGTGAGAATGATTGAATTTATTGGTCTTAGTAGGGGGAATCCATAAAGTGGGTGTAGAAATGATAGGCTTTAATGTTGTGCTAGATAAAAGTGCAAACCAATGCACTATGTGGTTAGTACTCCTCGATTTAAGGCAGAAGGTTGTTCGATTATAGTGATAAGTAAGAGAAGTGTTATTAAAGGGAGGTAGAACATGGGGTCCCATATCTTAAGATAACATTTTTTTACTCTGGGTTAGGCTTCAACATATAAGTACGATATAGTTAGACTCAAGCTCTTACATTTATGTATTTAGCAGAGAAATTAGAAGATTTGGGATTTTGAAATATGGTATTCATAGTTGAAATCATAATGGAGAAGCGTCACCAAAATTTAAAGGCTATATCAATGTCAAGTTTTGTTATCTCATGATTTGTGCTTACACAATTTACTTTGTGATGACATAAAGCTCTTCTAGAAAGTCTACGTATGTTTCATTGAGGGAAATAAAATTTCTAATGAGAGACTACATATATTATTCTATGTTTCGATAGCTTCAAGAAAATCCTACCCATCATTCTAGGATAAATGATTCCAAGGGGGAGATAATGTAACACGTCGCATTTTTTTGAGCTAGATTTCAAACCATCATTCCTATGCATATAGACCCAAACCCAATGATTTTTTTTTAATGTAAGCATTATGATCAATTCTATAGTGTGGGAATACCTTTGGATATGAATTGAAGTCACAAATATCTCATAACTCAACAACAAGTTGAGAACGTTTCCATCAATGAAGTTTTATTGAATGTTTCAGCTTGGGTGAAGTTTCAATGACCATTACTCCTAGTATATAATGCTTTAAGTGTCCTACCATGTACAAAAATAATGATTTTTGAGTCCTCTTTCCAACCCAACTAGTTTCACCTTAATTCGATATCGGAGCAAAAAGTTATGTTCATTTTACTTCAGTATGTTTGTGTGTCAACAAAGTGACAACCTGAATTGATAGGCCATCACCTAAGTGATGACCTATCAGTCAAGTCATCACCCAAAACCAGTGAGCCATTATTTTCAGCTTCCAAGTGATGAACTGAGTTGATAATCCATCACCTAAGTGATGACCTATCATCCCAAGTATCACCCAAGATCAGTGACTCATAAAATCAGCTTCTGAGTGATGACTTGGTGTGATTGGTCATCACTTGGTTGACGACCTATCAACCAGGGTCATCACCCTTGAAATTCAGAAATTTCAATTTGAATCAAGAGGGGTATTTTAGTCTTTTCCCTCAACTCCCATGACTTAAATCATGCATTAAAACCTATTAAGTGATAAAATATCAGTTTCTCATCACTCATAATCTTCTCCACTCTCAAGAACAAGAGAAAACTAGGGTTTTCCTATAAGTTCAAGTTTTCAAGAAAAGGGTCAAGATTTGAGTTCCAATCCTCAAACTAAACAACATAGGTATGTGAAATTTTTCTAAACTATATGGGCATGGTGAAATTGTTTTAATTATGTTTAAATGTTTTGAAATCATGAATTTACAAAAGGATTTTAAATGTACATTTACAATTATGCATTATGAATCCTTCTTGATAATTATGTTCTGGTCTTGAGGCCTTACCCCTTAAACTCGATTTTAATGATTGATATATATATATATATATATATATACACATGTGGTTTAATGTTTGAGATTTGGATTGAGAGCAAGAAGAAATAGAATTCCTCTCTTGTTATAAACCCCCTTGTCTTTATATGTTATGAATTATTCAATCTCATACTGAGAAGCATGTTACAAATGTCTTTACTATTGTTTAAGACTTGATATTAATTATGAATTGAAGAGAATGTGTTTCTTGTTTATATAAAGGAGAAGTGATGATTTTAAAGAGTTCGTGGTTTGTCACAAAATACTTGACCTCCACATGTTTGATGAAATGTTAAAAAGAGAGAATCTCTGCATAGTTTCAAATATGTTTTGAAAATAAGAACTCTCTTGCATTATTTGATTGGTTTGGTGGTCTGAACACTATTTTGCTTGAAAAGAGTTCTAATTTGACAATGTATGGCTGAGAAATATGACTTGCAAGTATTGGTATAACGATACCACACAAATGAATGCCATAGCAGATTCAGAACATACTAAAAATACAGATTTACTTAGATTTTTAGATTTTGAATTCAAAAAGATGAATGTTTAGAAAGGTTAAAAATGGGCTTAAAGAGAGTTAGATTATTACCCAAAGAAAGTACAAGTTAAAAGACTCTAAGCTAGAAACCGTGATTCGCCGACATGGGATTATGGTACCTTGCTTTCTAACCTTGTGTACCTTGATTCATGTCGTCCCAATTTCGGACTATGGTTAGGAGCCATTATTTGGGATCTTGTGCACTACTATGACATGTTGATTTGATTGGGGATTTTGGCACCCTACCATGTGATCTTTCGTATCCCCCATATAGATACTCCAAACCTTGTAACAAACATGGATTGGAGGCTTGGCCGCCGAGTCAAGGGAAGATTTCATATAGCCCGTGGAATTAAAGATTGTAGGGTGTACAATCTAGCTTAGAAGTAACATAAAGACTGGTTCATGACTTCAGAGAAATGTTTCAAAGTCTTTAAAGTATGCCCATATGTTTTCATATATCTTATACAAAAATGTTTTATGAATTGCTCTCACTAATATTATATATAAATACATCATTTTGGATTGCTCTACGTACCAATACATATGTATTAACCCCCTATATCTCAGGATCCAAGGCACATTCCCACAGTCCCACCCAGCAGTAGACCTGGGTGTGTCAGAAGTTGCAGTTGGTGAGCCTTCTCTATTATGGAAGGCCTAATTTTTAGATTTTTTTGTTCGTTCTATTTTACGGTCTACTCAGGTCATTGTCCCTATTTATAGAAAGATGTTGGTTTTCATGTTATTAGAGATTTTGCAGACTAGTGTCATGTATTTTGAATATTGAGTAATTACTTTTGAATTGTCCAGTTACTTATGAGATTGACCATGTTTCCGTTATGTTATCTTTCCACCTTTTTGTAAATTCTATGATCATTGTGCATGATTGCCATATAGAGATGGGCCCTCGTATGAGATGCTCGTTGCGACAGGGCCTCAGCTCGAGTTGTGACACACCTGATCTCAAATGCTCCACTTTAACTTGTTGACAATTCAAAATTTTGACACAAAGTTAGAAACATCTCTTTTCATATGGTTCCATCGGTAAATAGCCTTAAAGTCAAGATACATTTTAGTATAGCTTAGGTGAATAACATACCTCAAAGTGTGAGCTTCATCAATAATTCTATCTCACAAACCATCCATATTCAGTACACACCGCCTACCTTAATATCTTAGAATCCCATCTCCTCTAATTTAAAATGCCATCACCTTCTGTTGACCTACATCATTCTTAATATGCATCAAGAGAAGGTCTGTGGCTTATTTTTCCTTAACTTTAGCACATAAGGAAGATTTAGCTATTTCATGAACAATTATTCCTCCATCTTCAGAATCTAGAAGTTGAACCCCTAGATTTGCAAGTCGGTAAAGGTCTTTCACCATATCTTTTTTTCCTTTATCAACATGAGAAAGACTTCCTATTGATAGCCTACTAAGGGCGTCATCACCACATTAGCCTTGCCCAAATGATAGTACAGGTTCATATCACAGACCTTCAATAGTTCCAACCACTGCCCCTTCCTGAGATTAAGTTCCTTCTGTGAGAAAACATACTGCAAACTTTTGTGATCAGTAAATATATCTACATGCACCCTATATAGATAGTGCAGCCAGATTTTAAATGCAAATACCACAGTCGTAACTCCAACTCATGGGTGAGGTAATTTCATTTAGGCACCTTCAACTACCTAGATGCATAAGCTACCACCATACTATGTTGCATAAGCACACACCCAAGTCCCACCCGGGATGCATCGCAGTACACAACAAATCCCTCTGTAACCTCATAAGAAGTCAAAACTAATGCGGTAGTTAACTTATCTTTCATTTTCTCAAAACTACTTTCATAAGAGTCGGACCACAAGAATTTCACCTTTTTCTGGGTCAATTTGGTAAGTGGAGCAGCTATGGAGGAAAAACTCTCTACAAATCTTCTTTAATACCCTGCCAAACCCAAGAAGCTCCGGATATCGTTGGAGTTGTCGGCCTGGGCCATTTTCTCACTTCTTCAATCTTTTGGGGATCAACCTTAATCCTCTCACTAGACATAATATACCCAAAGAAAGCAATAGCATTAAGCCAGAATTAACATTTGGAGAATTTTCCATATAATTCATGATCTTTGGGGGTCTAAAGGATGATTTAGATGTGGGTGGCATGCTCTTCCTTACTCTTAGAGTAAAATAAGAAGTCATCAATGAAAACTATGATGAACAGGTCTAGAAACTAATGGAACACCCTATTCATTAGGTCCATAAAAGTTGTAGAGGCATTGGTCAATCTGAAGGACATAACTAAGAATTCATAATGGACATATCGGGTTCATAAAGATATTTTGGGAATGTCAACCTCCGTAACCTTCAATTTAAGATATCCTAAAGAAAGGTCTATTATCAAAAAGCATTTGGCACCTGGAATTTGATCAAAGAAATCATCGATTCTGGGAAGAGGGCACTTGTTTTTAACAGTAACCTTATTGAGTTGATGGTAGTCTATACACATACAGAGGGAGTCGTCTTTCTTACGCATGAAGAGTATAGGTGCACCCTAGGGAGAAACACTAGGGTGAATAAATCCCTTGTCTAGAAAGTCTTGTAACTGTTCTTTCAATTCTTTTAATTCAGCTAAAGCCATTCGATATGGCGAAGTAGAAATAGGATGAGTTTCTGGAAATAGGTCAATACATAAAATTTATCTTCCTATTAGGTGGTATCCATGGGAGATCATCAGGAAAATCTTCCAGAAATCCATTAACTACCAGAATAAATTAGAGGGAATAACTTTCAGTACTAGAGTCTTTGACCCAAATAACATGATACAAAAAGCCCTTAGATATGAGTTTGTGGGCTCTAAGATATGATACGAACGTCCTCCTAGGTGCTAAAAATACCCCTCCCACTTTATTACTTGTTCATTTAGAAAGAAAAAAGTGACTTTTCAGGTTCTATAGTCTAGTGTGGCATAACACGAATGGAGCCAGTCCATTCCTAAAATAGCATCAAAGTCAACTATATCAATCTCTATAAGATCTACCACAGATTCATGATTACAGAAAGACACCACATAATTTATATACACCTTTGTAGCTACAATAGAGTCGCTAATGGGAGTGGAAACAAAGAATGGTTCTGGAATATTTTTAGGTCCGAAACCAAATTTCACGACCACATAAGGGGTGACATAAGACAAGGTAGACCCAGGATCAAGTAACACATCACGGGATAAAATCTGTAACATACCCGTGACCATATCTGGTGAAGCCCCTACATCTTGGCAATTAGATAGAGCATACAATCGGTTGAGACCACCTTCGATAGCCGAATTGGTAACCTTGGGTGGTGGTGGTGCTGTAGGATTAGATTAGGAATTAGAACCCCCAACATTCTTTCTTGAGGGACAATCCCTTTGAAGGTGCCTAGGCCAACCAAACGCATAACATAGTTTATCTTTGAGAAAGCACTTCCCTAGATGATTCTTTCTACAATTTCCGCAGAGAGGGTGTGACCTGAATAACTGAGCCACACTCCTCTAGTAATAAGTACCGTACACTCCCTCCCTACTTTTGGGTTGAAAATTCTTGAATCGCTGATCATCTGGAGTTCTGGGTACTGGGGTGCTAGCCGAAGATTGAGTATTACTCCAAACATTTTCTTCGACCACTTATTACTCCAATAGCAACCTTGATGCTGACTGTTATTCCTTTCTCCCTTGCCTCTGTCAATAATTTCTTCTACTCTTCAATTTTTTACATATGAATGGATAACCTGGAGAAATCCATATCTCTATTTGGAATTTCTCCCTTGAATTCCAACACCAGATCATTCGAGAGACCGGATGCAAACTTTCTCATGCAAGCTCTCATGTTACTTGCCAATTTTGGAGCATAACGGGATAACGGATTGAACTTCAAGGTGTACTCCTTGACACTCATTTTCCTTTGTTTTAAATTCATAAATTCTTCATCTTTTGACTCTCTCAATTCCAGCGGAAAGAAACAGTCTAAGAAAGCTTCCAAAAACTCACCCTACATAGAAGGCTCAGCATCACTACCCTTTGAATCCCCTCATTCATTATACCATTGATTGGACACATCCTTCAACTGATTGGCTACTAATTCAACCCCTTTAACCTCATTCACATGATAACTCTAAAAATTTTCTCTAGTTCATCAATGAACCCTTAGGGATCCTCCTCAACTTTAGTGCTAGTAAGCATAGGTGGGTTCAGCCTCATGAAGTTGCCAACCTATTTTTCCAACCTATGTAACCTTAGATGAACCAGAAACAGAACCCACATATTCAGATTGATGGGTCTAAGAGGCTACCTGTTGACCTATCATATAAATGGACTATTGGAACTCATCATTCGAGACTTCCCTCTAATAGGGCTGGGGACGATTAACACTAGTCCGAGGAGCCTGAGGTAGACTGGTCGGAACTGGAGGAACTCCCAGAGTAGGAACAAATTCTAGGTTACAAGCTCTGTTATAGGTCTGCATTCTATGAGTAGGATGGATCTCCTAAGCTTGGGTGTTTTGTTCATTGGCTCTACAAGGAGGCATGATCAATTTTTGTGAAATACAGGAAATCATAGGTTAGAGGACATTCAAACTCTATGGCACAGACTAAATCATGAAAGAAAGAAAGACATTCCTAAATTCCTAGTAGTTTCTTCCTTATAAATGTGGCATGCTACACACCCATAAATAGGACTCTACCTGACGTGATTTTGTAGATACCCTGGGATCATGAACCATGCTCTGATACCAAGTTTATCACAATCGGAGCTAAGACCCTAGCCCCTACAAGCATCCTGAACCATGAAGTCCCGAGCGCCCTTCACTATCTGGAAATCATGCGCCCATTCATATACTATAAAAGGAAATGTGTAAATACACAACAATATGGAATCATGGTCAATATTAAATTCAATTGAACAAATTTGGAATGAAATCCATAGATCTCTAATAATATCTAACATCAGTCTGTGAAATATCTAATACATCAAAGCCACTATCTTGTCTAGAACTGGGACAAGGCCCCAAGTAAGACCGTAAAACTAAAGAAATAACAAAGTTTAATGACCAGGGCTTCTAGAATAGAGAAGGCTCACCAACTGCAACTTCTGTCACACAAGTCTACTACTGAACGGGACCTCGGGATTATGCCTTACATCCTGAAATATAAGGGGTCAATACAAATATACTGGTATGTGTAACAACCAAAAATATCATGCGTTTATACAAAATAGGTGATAACATTTCACAATAACAATGAATATTATATAAGCAAAAATACATGGGCATATTTAATAAATTTCAAATCAATTCTTGACAACCTTGACTCACTCTTTGTTATTATTCTGAACTAATCGGTACACCCTACAATTCTGTAATTTCATGGGCTATGTGGAATCCTCCCTTGACTCGGTGGCCAAGCCCCCAATCCAAGCATCCGCTAGGATTAGAGCTGGTGACACCCCCAAGTAAGCACACTGCAGGAATCCTATGTGAGATGTCCTAGTTATTTTATTATCCTTCAATGTCAGATACAATGTCATAAGTTCTGCATCGGTAACTACGGTTTCCAGTGATGCCCTAGTTTGGACTCTTTTATTGGGAAATCTTTGATTGAAAGGCTTGAATTCTTGCCTTGAAGGAAACCTTAAATTCTCTTGTTCTTGAGAGTAAAAAGGAATTTGAGATGAAACTGATAAAGAATGATTAATAATGTTTAGAATATAATTTAATTCGTAGGGGAGGTTTTTGGTAAGGGAAAACACCAAAATACCCATTTAAAAATATCCCATTTGAGCAACTCGGCCTCGACTAACGATTTGGTTGACAGACTGTCACTCCAACTGTCAGTTCTTGTCCAGAGAATGACCTCACTGCCTAAGTTTTGATGAAAATCCTGATGGGCTGTCACTGGCATGATGGTCCGTCAGTCTAGCCATCGAACTTCGGCAAACTGACACCTCTCTGGAAAATGGGCATAACTTTTTACCCCAAATCGTATTAAGGAAAAATCAGTGGAATTTGAAGAAAACCTAAAGAATTTTGATTTAATATATAGTGGTCCCTCTAATTTGTATATGTAAGAATTTATGGTCGATGGAAGTTGACCCGAGTTTAGATGATCACTAAAACTTAATCGATAGGAAAGATTTCACCTCGTCTTTGAGTTAAGGGAGCTCTATGATCTTAATTCATGTACAACTAGACTCCCATACTACATCATTGATAATAATACTCATATTTACATAGGAGTCATTGGGTTTCAGGACCTTACACGTAGGAATAACGATTTACATTCTAGCCTAAAATTTTGGGTTATTACAATTAACCACCGAAATATTTGTAGAATGCAGTAAACAAGCATCCCCGGCCAAAATAGAGACTGGATCTTTAACAAAAGAAAGCATCTCATCTAATTGCACTAATTTCTAGTGAATGAGGCTCATCCGAGATATAATATCATAGCATAGATATATAAAAAAACTGGATGAATGTCTGAAAAATATGGGGGCAATGCTGACTTGTAAGCTTCATCCCCAATAGTATGAAGACTCTCAAATGAGTCGATATACCTGGGCTAAGTTATACCTCTTTTCAAATCTCACCATGCCCTTCATGGGCAACAAAAGAGAAACACTTGATCACCAACACTAAATCCCAATGCATGAAGTTTATGATCCACATAGCAGTTTCTCTAACTCTGAGCCAATTGAAGTCTATCTTGAATGACCCGAACTCTATCCAGAGACTCAGAAAGTAAGTATATACCTTAAGGACTAACCTTAGAAGTATCAAACCACTCAACTGAAAAGCGACTAAGACTACCATATAAGGCCTAAAAGGGTGTCATCTCAACCCTCTAATGGTAGCTATTATTATATGCAAACTTTGACAAGGATAAATGTTGCTCCCACTGGCCTCCGAAGTCCATAACATAAGCGTAGAGCATATTTTCCTAAACTTAAATAGTTTACTTCGACTGACCATTGGTCTAGGAGTGAAAAGTTATAATAAGATCAACCCGAGTACCTGAATCCTCCTGAAAGGTCTTTAAGAAGTGAGAAGTGAAAATCGAACCTCTATCTGAGATTATGAACACTAGTACACCATAAAGACAAACTATCTAACAAACATAGATATGGGTCAACTTCTCAGCACTGAATGAAATCTAAATAGGGATAAAATAAGAAGATTTGATCAATCGATCAACGATAACACAGACAGTGTCAGATGCATGTAAAGTATGAGGCAACCAAGTCACAATGTCCATAGTAATACATTTCCACTGCCACTCGAGAAAGGGTAATCTCTTAAGTAGACCACCAGGCCTCAAATGCTCGGCCTTGACTTACTGACAACATAGGCATCAAACTACAAAATCTGATACAACTTTCCTCATACCATCCCACCAGTAGTATTGTCTCAAATCACGATGTACCTTGGTCTCTCCCACATGTACAGATTATCTAGAACAATGAGCATCCTCGAAGATCAATCTTACCCAATAACGTACTTTGGCAAACAAACTCGGCCTTTAGTCTTCAAAATGCATCACAGTTAGGGGAGGCTTCCTTAACCTTTTCACTTAACACCTTATCCCAAATCACTTTCAAGCTAACATCATCAAACTGGTGAGCCTGAATCTTCTCCATCACGAAAGATCTAGCCTTCACAAATGCCAAAACATGCCAAGTGTAAAAATATGAAATCCTAATAATCTGATTATCTAAGGAGTGATCCTCTAAATCCAAAGGCTATTCCTAGGTCAAAAGATGCGGCAACCTATCCATACTAATCGTCTTTTGGCTAAAGGTATCTGCAACCACATTATCCTTTCTCAAATGATAGAGAATAGTAAGATCATATTCTTTATACAACTCAAGCCAAGAACGTTGCCACATATTAAGATTTACGTGAAGTATTGAAGACTATATATCCTTTTATTAAAGCATTTCCAAATTTGTATCGTCATGCCAAATGATTTGAAAGTCATTCCAATTATGCCATACGCTATCCATTTAACCATTTAGACTCTAAATTTTAATTAAAACTCCATAACCATAGCCTCCAAGGATATTTACAAAACCTTTTTACCTTTTTATCAGTTAATTCATGCAATTTTCCAATGAACAACTTAGACACTTCGAAATCCTTGTTTAGAAATTAAATTATAATGTGGGTTGAGGTTCATGTCATTATCATTATGCAAAAATCCTTAAATATTATGAAACCGATTACCAAATTCCACCCTTATCATATGACACAAATTTTACTTATGAAATATCCATTTAAACCTTTGGTGAAACCATTTAAAATAAGGAAAAAACACTGCAAGTGTATAACAACCCAAAATTCTCAACTCTAGTTTGAATAAAACATTTTAAAACACATAAATATCAAGTAATTTGATTCAATAATATAATAATTAAAATAGAGAATGTCCAACATTCCTTAATATTGGTAGATTTTCTAGAAGAACTTGAATTTGGAGCACTGCGAGTTGAATTCTTTGGAAGAACCTTAATAGTTTTCTATTGAGAGTTGAGAGGAGAAAGTACGGTGTTAATTCTTGTTAACTGATGGAGAATAAGGGTTAAAAAATGTTTAAAGTCATTCGAATGGATAAAGAACCAAAAATCCCTCACCCCAAACAAATAAAATAAGAAATTGCATTTTGTGCCCTTGGGCATGCCACACCGCTATCGTGGTAACCCATGGGCATGCCACACTCTTATCGTGGTGTGCCCTGGGTGTGGCAAGCGGCAATCGCAAAACCTCACTAGTTTGGGATCTTCAAATGACCCCAGACGCTTTTCGAAAATTTTAAAACTCTCCCTCATGGTCCCTTTACCACCCCTTATCATATGTTAAGTTAAAAATTATCGTTAAACATGAGGGACTTTCAAAAATAAAATCTTCTAAATTTATGGGGTCTCAAAGAAAAAAAAGGGTCTCCTAACTTTTTGAAATCCATCTAAAGTAAAAAAAAAATTGTTAATTCAATATGTAACATAACAATTATATAACCGAAGAATACATATCAGCCACCAAATCGTAAGCCATATTCATTTCATTTTTAGTATGCAAGGCTAAAAAGGAATTTTAAAAATTACAAGAAAATACTAGTGGTGAATTGGTTATAATGATCTTATGTAGTGGTGAGATTGATTCACTCTTAATCTGAGATCTCAAGTTCGAAATCTGGGTATGGAAATAATTCTACTAGGAGTGCCACCCCAGAATAGGTCCTGCAGCGTGCAATTCAGATTAATTAAGATTTCAATTCAATATAGGTATCAGATACCAGATGAAATATTAATAAACTAATAATATTATGAATCCGAATCAATTTTCCTACATCATATCATTTGTTGGTTGAAGCAAGCGATGTATTGCACTATTAATATAAATTTTAATTCAAGTCAACAACAAAATAAAATAATATCAATAAAGATAAAATATAAATTTTATGAAAAATAAATCTTCATTTAATTTCTGTTCTTCTATATTAATTATTGTAATTATGAGGCCTAATAGGGTGGGATCCACTCCAGTGGTTTTTGGTTCAAAATTTCTCAATAGGATTTTAATATGTGTCCACTTGTTTGGCAAATTTTCAAAGGCCAAGATCTTCACAACATTTTACAATTCATTTTATTAGGGTTGCTTCTTAGTCGGATCGATTGGATAATTATGTTTATTTGTTCAGCTTATTTATTATAGGCTTTTAAATGTACTAATCCGCTAGCCGCCCGATAAGATAATGGTTGGTTTGGCATTGTATTAGCAATTGATGAATAATAATCAGGCAGTGTAATAGATAAAACTAAGGAATAATGAAATATCGAGTGGTTATTGGTAGTTTCTCCATTTTTTTCACCGACTAAGTTATTTGTATACTATGATTGATCTATTTATCAATCTTTTAGGCTTTTCAAGTTTCGTTCGTATAGTTATTTAATAGTCTAAAGCATAGAATCAAGTGAGAATTTTCTTCTAGACCTAAAATGTATGTAAAACAGTTTTAATTATTGGGTCGACATAAAATTAAAAATATTAATACTATTTGAATTTTTATGATTTATATCAAACTTTGTGAATGACACGTTGGAGTTATTTCATTTTGTTGCAGTCTTTCGTATTGTCAAGAATAATTTATGTTTTGGTTTAAGAATTAATTTTAGGTTTCTCTTCATTTTAGGCAGTCTAACTTCGCTTTATGGCTAGATGTCACAAGAAGTAGCTTGTTATTTTATAAGCTAAGAAACGAATAGAACAATAAATGGAGTTTTGTATTTTGGATTTACAAAAGATACTTAATATATTTAGGGTAAAAATATAATTATAATCATTCTTAATTTGCTAATGGTTTACCCAATAAAAAAATTGTGTAATCCATAATTTTATCTGCTCTTCAATTGTTAATTCGATAACCCATTACCAATAAATTAATAAACTAATTTTGTGGCTGGGGTAATAGTTACTATTTGATTTTGAACAGTCCTATTTTTATACTATGTGGTGATAAATTTTGAAATTAAAAGTTGAAATTTAAACAGTTAAAATTTTTAAATAGTTATTGAACATGCATTTGACTTGAATTTTTTTTGAACAAATTACATAATACCACACCTTAACTTACCGTTATTAATACAAATCCTAACCATTTAAAATAATTGCATAGATCTTTTTTTTTTTTACTTTGTCTCTCTACACCATCATATACATTACATCTGCTTCAAAATCAAAAGTCCGATTTATTTTTTTTCCCCCACAAAACAAATCCCTCAATCGCCTTCTCTGTTTCCAGCCGCTCACCCACCAAATAATCACTAAGCTCCGACCTCTCTCACTCCCTCCTTCTTCCTCTCTTCTTCGTCCAACCAGATCCCAAAACTATTTTCTTATCATCTTCGACCAAATAACCACTATCAGATCACTACTCTAAACAACCTAATAACGATGAACCACCACAAAAATAAAAACCTTCCAAAGCTTCATTTTTTTTTACGAATGTTAGAGAATTTCAATGCTACAGGTGGAGATTTGATCAGAAACATTTGTTTCCTTCTCTAGGAGAATCCTCCGAAATCTAATTTCTGGTGAAATTTTATGTTGTTGATACATGTATGAGATTAATGGCGTGATGGTGAACGACATGAAGATACATCACTGGGCCGGCTAAAAATTTACAAAAATATGTATCACACTAATTTTTGTGTGCAGATACATAAGAATGATGTTTATAATTGATAATATCCCAATAATTATTTATCATAATTCTTTTTTTTGTTAATGATATATAAGACTTATGTATCAGAATGAGATCTGTGTTACTTATACATAAGAATTTGATTGATTAGTTATGTATCGCAAGTAATGTATCTGAGACAGTGGGATGTATCCAGATGCTTCAAACCAAAATTTTTATGTAATTTAAAAAAGAGTGGGAATAGAAAGTAATTAGCTACTAAAGGGTTAAGATTTATGAAAGTAGCCATTTTTTTTTGAAGTTTTATGAGTAGAATTCCCAAGAATCCAAAAAGAAAATTTAAAAATATTTAAATAATAAATTTTTAAGGTTTAATCAATTTTTATGACCAAACAAATATTTGAAGATAATCATCAAGATGCCAAATGCTAACTTTATGCTCTCTGAACCCCATTAATTGTCTTCTCCACCCTTATTTTGTAGTTCTCTTTGTTGGATTCAGAAATAATTAAAGTCACCATACCCACGATTATAGTTTTTGGTGATTGTCTTTCATTTTTGCCCTTATCTGAAAATTGAGAAATTTATTTTTTATGTTGACACACTTTTAGAAATTAGGTGATGAAAAAGTTGTTGTAGAATTGAAAGAAGCATTAAAATTAAGACCGTAGGATTCAAAAATAAAATATTAACAAGTTAAAATAATGGGCTATATATGTTGCTATGATAAGTATCATAGATGGTCACACAAGTATGATTTGTTTCACTAAAGTTACTTAACTATGTTTTCTAATATAATACTTCCTTATTAACACAAAAACCACATATACCGAAAGTTAGATTTTTCTGCATATGAAACTTTTGTGTTAGAAAGGGTAAAGTTTTGTATTAGAAAATATAGTTAAGTGACTTTGGTTAAAATAATTAATAGTTATGTGATTATGAAATTTACCCTATGTTCCCGGCGTTGAAAGTTTAGCAACACAACGAATTGTTTCTTTTGAAATAGTAGATTTTTTTTTAAAATTGATATGAATATATTAACCATAAAATATTTCTTTAACGCCTACGAATATCCAACAAGCCCATTGGAAAAAATTGGACGAAAAAGCACTAAAGGTAATCTCAGCCCAGCCTAGCGATATATATAAACAACAAATGAGTAATCAAAGTTCATCGTATATTAATGGATTCTGTAATAATACTCTGTAATGACAAAATAACCTTTAACTGTAAACAACTCAATTATGATTTGCCTTCGGTGACTTTGAATTTGCTTGCTATGATCTCCTATTGCTGGGAGTACTGATTTTTCTACTTATGCAATACGTAACACAAAACTGTCCTTTTCTTCTTTTATAGATGCATCATGAAGTCTTCTTTTAGTAAGGAAGCTGACTTAAAAGTCTTTCCTTGTTAGTCAAAGACACAATTTTTTCTTATCTAATATGGACGCACTTTATACCATAAATAGACATATACCAAAAATAAAATTTGTCTAACATCAAAACTTGTACTACAGAAAGTCTTCAATTTCTCCCCCATTTGATGATGACTAACCTATATCCGTTTTTTTGAATGTTTTTTTCTAGATATGCACTTTATCCCTATCCCTCTCACTACACAATAGAGATTTTTCTCCTATTAGAGATTAGAACACTTTAGACCACAAGATTTTACTTAAACATACTTGTATCAATGTTAAGAGCAAGAACTACACAAGAACAAGACTTCTTCCCCTTTTCTACATCATTAAAAATAAGGCTAAGACAATGCAAGATAAATAAAGAGTGCATCATTTAATAAATGAAGGCCATTGAGGCAACAGAGACATAATCAAGAGACACGCCATATTTAAATTCTAAAGATATTATCTATTCGATCTCACCACATCTTAAATAAGGGAATCGCAGAAAAGACATCAAAACAAGCAAGATAAGCATAATTTAAGCCAACCATTAGCACAAAATAAATTATCCAAATATTAATTACAAGCCAAAAAACTATTTTTCATAAGAATCATTCAAAAAAAATCAGAAGTAATTGAAGGACTAATTAACTAGAAGCTTAGGAAGTTAGGGGGAGGGGCTTGGACTTATGAAGGAGGTTCATGAGGGACTGCATGTTCTCAAGGTGTTTGCTTTTCTATAGAAGCATCTCATATTTAGGTTGTCCATTTGACCTTGTCAGGCTACAAGATTCTTTTTCAGACGAGCATTCTCTTCTTTCAACTAAGAAATTTCTTTATTTGCATCTTTCAAGTGCAGAAACATCTGAGCAATCACATGCTCTCCTATAGACAAGCATTTATTATATGATTTCCATGTTATAACATAGGTTGATATTGTGAGATGAACCAGTAATGGTTGATCATCACAAAATTGGTGGATTTTAGTGAGAATAAGGGTGGAAATGTTGGAATAAGGGTGCTACAATACTTGTTTTGTGATAAGGGTGACATACACTAATTTTGTAATTTATTTGGTACATGGACAGAGTTCGTCACTAACGAGTCATGGATAGTGGACATTTGTAAGAAATATAGCATGTGTGTGCATGGTATTGGAGATTTTGATGGTTACATAAGTGAACCAAGTTATATTGTTGTTACTATTTTTGCTTCTTGAGTGAATCGAGTTATATTATTATTTCTATTTGGATCCATGAGTGGTTTGGGCTATTAATATATTTGAATTGGGTCGATATTATTAAAGTTCACTAAGGAAATAATAGTGACAAGGTTGACTTATTTGTTAATCAGTCATGGTAATCGACTTGGTTAAATAGTTGTACTTATTCCAAACTTTCCTTGATTACTTGGTTGATTTCTTAGTAAATCTGTAAGGAAAAGTTAAGTGAATGTATAGTGCTAAGCGGTACATGGTTGCTCTTGTTTACAGATTATTGGGCATACATTCATATTTATTAAGTTTAGTTGGCTTATGATCCTACCAGTACGTAGTTATTTTGTAATGATACTACCACGTGATTCTTTTTTTATTGAGTCCAGAGCATAGTTTAGTGGCTCGGACGTGATCTTTGTTGTTGACAGTGACCGATGTTTGAATCAAGTGTGAGCTTTATCTTCTGAGCAGCCAAGAGTCTTCTTACACTATGATCTTGTCTACTTGTTGCCAATATAAATTGTTTAATTATTTCTACTTTTCTTACTTGTACCTACAATTTGTTTTGTTTAGATGTTTCATTATGATGACCTTGAGTTTCTAGGGGAGTTTTAGACCTCTGTTCAGCATTTCACAATATTTCATTTAGAACTACTTTGGATATGTCAGTAATATAGAATTGTATTTTTTTACATTTAAAAATGGCTAAGTATTGGTAATAGTTATTTGTTTTAGATAGTTCTCCCATCGGAGGATTATTGTGGGAGCCACTTATGATGGGGTTTTGGGCGTGACAAAGTTGGTAACAGAATCGTAGGTTCATAGATATCATCATTGTTGTCTTACAACATTTTTGGGTACAAGAATCTATATATAAATGCAACAATAACTTCAACATAATTTCAAGTCTAACACTAGAACACTTATGAAGTTCCTTAACACCTTCAACACAAGATTATAAATAATCTATCCAAGAAGTATGTTAACTTTCAAGAATGAGATGAAATAGAATTTTAAGGCCAAGTTCTCCGACTTTGCGGAGTGTCCTTAAGGAATAATTTCTCTCACTGTACCCGAGGTTATAAAATCTTCCTCCCAGGATAAAATGGCCAAACAAACCAACTGTAGCAGTACCTCAAACAGTTAGAATCTCTTTGAACTCACTCAACGGTTTGATTGATCACACAGAGTTTTTAGAAGCAAGAGAATATTTTTCTTATGCCAAGATTTTTTCATACTAAACATGTGGAAAAAATGCAGGTTTATATAGCCATAAAGTGCCCCTTCCGAAAGGTGGCAATGGTTCATCCGAAAAGGTGTATCCTTTGGAAAAGTCATGTTTGTTCATTCAAAACATTGTATTTTTTCTGAACAAACACAACTATCTGAATAGTCACACCTTTTCTAAAACAATATGTCTTTTCTTCAAAGGTTGTGTCCCTCCATTCTAAAAAGACACACCTCTTCCAAAACAATATATCTTTTCTTCAAAGGTTGTGCCCCTTCATTCTCTATTCACACCAATTGAACCCAACAATCCCCCACATGAATGAGGAATTGCTATTCTTTGTAAAACTTTACAGAAAAGTATGTGATCATCAAGCAAAGACTGATTGCATTTGGATAAGTGAGTTTCCCTTTGAACTTTTCGTAGTGAACATGCATCGGATGCACTCGGTCAATCTGTAGATTTGATATATTTTAATCATAGAGCTTTAATGTACACCTAGGCAACACATGTCACAAAATCGTCATTTTACCATTTATGGTTCTCACGGTTTTATTCATTTCAGCCATGAACACGTCTTGGTCTCATGAGAGCTTAGAGAATAGGCCTTTACTAACATTCTCCTTAAGCGGCTTCGACTTCGCCCTCACATAGGTGATTTCTAAATGTTCGATCCTATAGATTAAATTATTTGATCAAATCTAACAAATTTAGATAATCATTAAAAGACTTCACACCATAAGTCTTATCCTTATTTACTAAACATAGTCTACATCATGAGAATGGATTGGGTATTTGACAATGTTGAATCTATCAGACACAACTTTGTTTCTCCTCCTTTAACCTAGCTCTTGGGATCTCCAGTATGCTAGGTAGAGTTACCGCCATACTGACTTGTACTAGGTCTTAACCCCATTCCCTTGGATGTTCTCTCAACTCCTTCTCTAGATAGGCCTTTTGTAAATAGATTCAACACATTATCCTTTGACTTTACATAGTCAACAGTGATTATTCCACTAAAGAGAAGTTCTTGAACGGTATTATGTCTCTGTCTTATGTGACGAGATTTATCGTTGTACATCATGCTCCCTGCCTTACCTATTGTCACTTGGCTATCACAGTGTATACATACTGGTGCCACTGGGTTGGGCCAGTAAGAAATATCTTCCAAGAAATTCCAGAGCTATTCTATTTTTTTTACCGACTTTATCCAATGCGCTAAATTTAGATTCCATTATAGAGCAAGCAATACAAGTCTGTTTGGATGATTTCCAAGAGACCACTCCTCCACCGATAGTAAATACATATCCACTCGTAGATTTTACTTCATTCTATTCGGTGATCTAATTTGCATCACTATATCCTTCAAGTACCCCGAGATATTTATTATAATGTAAAGCACAGTCTTGAGTATATTTAAGATACCCCAAACATCCAATCAGTTTTATTAGGATTACTCATGTACCGACTCAACTTACTTATAGAGCATGCTATATCTGGTCATGTACAATTCATTATATACATTAAACATCCCAAAACTCTTGCGTACTCCAATTGTGAGTCACTTTCACCTTCATTCTTTTGAAGTGCAAAGCTCACGTCCAATGGAGTCTTGGCAATACCGAATTCCATATACTTTAATTCGTCAAGTACCTTTTTGATATAATGAGACTGTGAAAATGCCAACCCTTGTATAGTTCTATGGATTCTTATTCCTAAGATCACATCCGCAACTCCAAGGTCTTTCATATTGAACTTTCTCTTGAGCATTCATTTCATTACATTTATGTCTGAAATGTCTCTACTAATTATCAACATATCATCCATATATAAACACCAAATGAATTGGTGATTTGGAGTGTCTTTAATATAAACACAGTTATCACATTCATTAATTTTGAATCTGTTTGCCAACATGGTTTGATCAAACTTTGCATGCCATTGCTTAGGTTCTTGTTTTCGTCCATAAAGTGACTTAACAAGTTTACACACCTTATTTCTTTTCTTGGAACCACAAAAACCTTAAGCTGTTCCATGTAAATTTCTTCCTCCAATTCTCCATTTAGGAATGCGGTTTTCACATCCATTTGATGGATTTCAAAACCATATACTGCCACCAAGGTAATTAACATTTGAATCGATGTTATCCTTGTTACCGAAGAGTATGTATCAAAGTAATCAAGGCTTTGTTTCTGTTTGAAGGCTTTTACTACAAGTCTTGCCTTGTATTTATCAATAGTATCATCCACTTTTATTTTCCTTTTAAAGATCCATTTAGAACTTAAAGTTTTATTTCCTGGTGGAAGATCAACCAATTCCCACGTATGGTTGCTTAATATTGAATCAATCTCATATTGACTGCCTCTTTCCAAAAGGATGATTCTGATGATAACATCGCTTCTTTAAATGTTTGAGGCTCATTTTTTAAGAGAAATGTTACAAAATCCGATCCAAATGAAGTTAACGTTCTTTGATGTGTACTACGTCTTGAATTTTCTTCATTATGTACATTCTCACTTGAGCCAGAGCGAACGTCAAAAACAACTCTTTATTGGCACAAACATGGCGAGTGGAACCAGAATCCATCCACTATTCGTGAGGATTCCGCACCAAGTTGTATTCTGAAAGCATAGTACACAGATATCACATTATTTGTTGGACTCAATCATATTTGCTTGGTCTTTTTTCTTGCCTTTCTTAGGGGCACGATAATTCATAAACTTGTGGCCAATCTTGCCATAGTTGAAGAACTTTTCCTTGAATTTCTTCTTGGGTTGATTGGTTCCATGTTCAACTTTCTTCCTTTTCTTAGAATTATTTTGATCATCTTCTACAATATGTTCTCCATTAATTATAGAATTCCCTTTTGACCTTCTCTAGGCAACTTATTATCCTCTTCAATACATAGTCGGACAATAAGATCTTCGACAGTCATCTCCTTATGTTTGTGCTTTAAGTAGTTTTTAAAGTCTTTCCACATAGGTGGTAGCTTCTCAATTATCTCTGCTACTTGAAATGAATCATTCACAATCAAACCTATAAAACAGTTTATATGAGTACTAAGAACATTTTCAATTTGTTCAACAAAGGTATTTTTCAAAGATATACCTTCCGCTAGGAGATCATGGATGATTACTTGTAATTCCTGCACTTGAGAGACAACTGACTTGCTATCTATCATTATATAGTCCAGGAACCTTGCAATGAAGAATTTCTTAATTCCCGCATCCTCTGTCTTGTATTTTCGTTCTAGTGCCCCCCACAATTTCTTCGATGTCTTAGTTCTACTGTAAACATTATAGAGGTCTTCTTGGAGACCACTCAAGATATAATTCCTGCAAAGGAAGTCTAAGTGTTGCCAACCTACTACTATTATGAAACGCTCTTTGTCTAAGATTCCCTCGAGCACCTCAAGAGCATCTTCACTAGTGAACCTTTAAAGACATAGAGTGGTAAGGTAAAAGAACATCTTTTGCTGCCATCTCTTAAAGTCAATGCTCCCAAACTTTTCGGGCTTCTCAGCAGGTGCCATAGGTTGCGGAGCATTATTACGACTCGTCGTGGAAATACTAGTTGACGCCATAGTCATTCCAGCATCAAGCATTTGACTATCAGTCGTCATTTTCCTGTCACAACAAGATAGAACCTTTAGTATGTCAAACTACTACTAATAAAGTTGCAACAACTTTAAACAGCTCTTGTTTCTAATTAACGATGAAGTTTTTATGGCTTTCAATCGTCAACTGGGTGATGTTTAACTTGTGATGAAGATTTTATGTCTTCAAATCACTAGTTAAGTTCAAACGGAGTATAAAGCTTAAAGCTTTAATCTCCCAAAAAAAAAAAAAGCAATGCATATTCTAAAAGAAAAAAAATTAGTGAAAAGAAAATTTCACCAAAAAAGCAAAAAGAATTTTTTTTTTCCAAACTTATTCCTTAAGATTGTTGTCTTACAAATTTTCGGGTACAAGAATCTATATATACATGCAACAATAACTTCAACATAATTTCAAGTCTAACACTAGAACACTTATGAAGTTCCTTAACACCTTCAACACAATATTATAAATAATCTATCCAAGAACTATGTTAACTTTCAGAAATGAGATAAAACAGAATTTTAAGGCCAAGTCCCCCAACTTCACAGAGTTACCTTAAGGAATAATTTTTCTCACTGTACCCAAGGTTATGGAATCTTTCTCCCAAGATAAAATGGTCAAACAAACCAACTGTAGCAGTACCTCAAACAGTTGGAATCTCTTTGAACTCACTCAACGGTTTGATTGATCACACAGAGTTTTTAGAAGCAAGAGAATATTTTTCTTATGACAAAATTTTTTCATACTAAACCTGTGGAAAAAATGCAGGTTTATATAGCCATAAAGTTCCCCTTCCGAAAGGTGGAAATGGTTCATCTGAAAAGGTGTATCCTTTGGAATTGTCATGTTTGTTCATTCAAAATATTGTGTCTTTTTTCTGAACATTCACACCTTTTCCAAAACAATTTTTTTTCAAAGGTTGTGTCCCTCCATTCTGAACTAACACACCTCTTCCAAAATAATATGTCTTTTATTCAAAGGTTGTATCCCTCCATTCTCCATTCATACCAATTGAATCCAACAATCATACCAAAAGGAGTCTAGCAGAGTTTTGAATAATATCTTGGAGACATCTTTACTTTTATTCAGAGGATACAAGACTTTAGAGAAATATTTCATCCTTTCATCTTTTGTACTATGATTTTATTATAAATGGTATCTGGAGATCCAAATTTATATATGACCTTTTCACTTTATTGTATCATAGATGGTGAATACAAGAGAAAATAGAGTTAGAACAACATCTCTCGCTCCAGTGGTTCTAGCCACAGAACCCACTATTAGAGGCAGAGGATGGGGTAGGGAAGAGAAAAATGTAGGGAAATACCCACAAAGAATCTACGGGAAATATAGATTGATAGAGATCTAAGGAACTTCCCCTGCCCAGGGATAATCATAATGAGGTTATAAAGAGGAGATTCTTGAACAGGATGAGGGCGTACCAGTTCATAGAGTTGAAACCCTCAAATTTCATTTCAAATGATTCAACAGGTTGTTGGTTTTTTGAGTGGGTTGGTTGGAACTAGAGCTACACTAATAGTCTCTATTTACCAATATTCGAGGTAAAATATGTTGCTACGGTAGACCTTAAAAAGGATGCATTTTCTAGGACAGAATCTTTCCCTTATTCGAAATTAGGTCCTATTATTACTGGGTATTGAGTGTGATAGGTTGACTAAGTTTTAAAGATGAAAACTCTAACTTTCCTTGTTTTTGAGATAAAAAATCCCTTTGAGTTTATTTTAGTCTATTATAAGAGGATATAAAATATGGGTATTATGGAGCAGCATGGTGTATAATTTATGACCTTCCAAATATAGGGTGATGTTAAGTGTGGTGGATAGGTTATGTGAAATTTCAATCTCCAGATTTACCTTTCTTTATGTTGACTCAATTCCATAAATTATTCTTAAGAAAATATGTGTCACGCATCGCGTATGACAAAAAAAATGATGAGTTTCTCGCCCTTGGGGCAACATGATTGTTGCAACCTATGAGGCTAATTTCCACCCAGTTATTTGGTACTAAAGAGAAGAGGATTTTCCTTTTTTATGAGAATTTGAATATTGACTGGTAATTTATAGCATTACAGATGACTTCTGTTGGAAATATCTTTAGTGATGTGTCTGGTTTTTTAAAAAGAGTGGAAGGAACCAAACAAGTTGGGCATACAAATATAGTAGTGTAGAAGCCCAAAATATAGGCAATTTTAACAGGTCTTACTAAAGACGCCATAGTCATTTGGCCTACCAATCACGTTTAATATAGTCAGCTCTACAGGGAGTCCATCAGGGAACATTCAACAGACTTCGGGTGTGGTTAGCTAAAGGACTTTGTATATTTCTACTAGCCGACCTTAATTACATTAAGCTTGTTTTACTTATAGAGGTGTTAGGTATTTTAAGAGGAATTGTCCTAATGGTAGGCAAGAGAGTTTTCAAGGTTAGCAGTAGTACAGAACTATGGTTTCTACAGGCAGAAGTGGTAACGATAATGGTAGAGGTCATCTATAGGGTGGGAATGGTAGCCACCAAGGTAGCCATGGTAGTTATTGGGGTGGTGATAATGCAGGGAGAGATGTTGCACAACTTGCTAGAGAGATTTCTCAAATTGATTATAGAGCACATTGTTAGGCAAATCCACGGTGAAGGTATCAGATGCAGTCATTACATGTACCATTCTTGTGTGAATAGATGGCTAAGGTCTTGTTTGATCCGAGTTCTACTCATTCGTATGTGTCTGTAAAATTTTCCTTGGGTTAAGACATGATTTGTGATGTGATTAACCCATCTATGTATTAATCTACTCTATTGGTGATTCTATGGTATTGATTCAAGTACATCGTGCTTGCTATGTGATGTTTATGGGTTGTTAGACTTGGGTAGATTTGGTGATTAGGTATATGCTACATTTTTATATCTTATGGGGTATGAATTAGTTATCCCTGTATCATGCTATTCTGAATTATAATTCTAATAATCTGACCATATATATTCTGGTGATAGATAAGCTAGAATGACTGTGTTTATAAGTTTTGTCCAGTCAAAATAATTTCCTTTATTCATGCTAAGAAGCAAGTGAAGAAGGGTGTTCGGCCTTTTTTGTCACATCTTTAAGACACTAGTGCAAAGGTCTCCTCCATTGATTCAGTTCCCATAGAGTTGAAATTTTAGGTGGTATTTTCCTCTGACATGCTTAGATGTCCTCGGATTGGGACATTGACTTTTGTTTGATAAGGATCTGGGCACTCTCCCCATCTCTATTCCTTCATGTAGATAGCTCCAACAAAGTTAAGAGAGCTTAAAACTCAGTTGCAAAAGTTACTTGATAAGAGATTCATTCATCCTAGTGCTTCACCTTGGAGTGCTCTTATGTTGATTGTTAAGAAAAGGATGGTAGCTTGAGAATGTATATAGACTATCGATAGTTGAATAAGGTGACCATCCAATTTTAATATCCATTGCTTTGAGTAGCTGATTTATTTTACCAATTGCAGGTGTTTAGTATACTCCCATATGTATTTAGGTTAGGGTATCACCGATTGAAGATAAGTGGCAAACCAACTAAAGTAGGCTACTTTTATAGGGGCGTTGGTTCTTATATCATCTTTCGAGGTCGAGACCAATTAGAGACCCCTTGATAAAATAACTTTAGTAACAAGATATAACCATTTTTAATAGGGAACATGTCATTCATCTAAATCAAAAAATATTCCTTGTTCTGGTCAACTGAAACTGAACTTAAGCCTAACTGTTGAAGCATTTGACAGAAACCTTCCACCTATCATTTAAGTTCCTCCTAAGTTCGAGATGCCAATCTGTATATTAAAAGAAATTTGGGAAATACATTTTGTTGGAAGAGAAAAGGCTCAAATATGTCATCGAACTATCAGAAATGGCTTATTTATGCCATCCGTTACAAGTTTGGCTCATTTATGCCATCGCCGATACAAAACAGGTTCATCCATGCCATTATTTGTTAACGGTGGTTTTTCAAAAATAGTTTTGCCATGTGTCATCTTACTAGAGGTCCACATCATTGATTAAAATTATGAAAAAAGACTCAAATATGACATTGAATTATCAGAAATAGCTCATTTATGCCATCCGTCAAAATTTCAATAATTTTTCTTTAATTGAAAGACAATTAGAGATTAAAAAAATTTAGGGTTTTCATCGGATTTCACATCTTCTAAATGAACCTTTAATTTTCATCAGACTTGAATGTTATTTTAATGAAGACAACCTTTAATGAATTATTTTTTATTTTTTTATGCCATCCGTTAAAATTTTAATAATTTTTCTTTAATTGAAAGACAATTAGAGATAAAAATTTTGTAGGGTTTTCATCGGATTTCAGATCTTCTAAATGAACCTTTAATATTCATCAGACTTGAATATTATTTTAATTAAGACAACCTTTAATGAATTATTTTTTATTTTCTAAAAGAGAAAATTTAAAAAGTACTGGTATTTGAGATGGTGGTATATTAAGTTTTTTTTTAACATCTAAAGTCTATGTGTATCTTTTTAATTAAGTGGCAGCATTTGGTTGGAGTATTAGTTCACGTAGGAGCGATTTTCACGCATATGTGCTGCAAGATTAAAGTGTATACATAAATATGACCCTAAACTTGACACCAAATTATAACTTTGACCTTAAACTTTGACAGTACACAAATATGACCTTTAACTATTCAAAACTGCACAAATATGACCACCGATCCTATGTGGCAAAATGTGTATTCAACACGCATAACTGGGCGCGTCCAGCTTAAAATCTAAGGGCGTAATACATAAATATGACCCTAAACTTTGACAGTGCACAAATATGACCTTTAACTATTCAAAACTGCACAAATATGACCTTTAAATGAGTTTTCACTATTATTTTTTCATTATTTTTGGCTCAAAGATGAAAATGACATCTAATTTCTTTTGTCATTGCGGAAAAAGAGCAATATTAAAGATTTATTAATTAGGTGGGTCAGCCTCATACGAAAAAATCGTGTGGGTATGTATATATATATTATAAAGCAGAGGGCAAATTTAAGTTATATAATATATCTAAATATAATTTATTTAAATATTAAATTAAAGATGAAACTATACTAATAATAAAAATTTATAGTTTTAATAAAACTTTATTAAATTAACGTTATTAAGGATAGTAGTAGTAGTATATTAAATTAACGTTATCAAATTAATGTTATTAAAATGTTATTAAATTAAAGTTATTAAAACGTTATAAAATTAACATAGGGGCGGACCTAAGTGGTTTCCATGGGGTTCACCCGAACTCCCTCGGTAAAAAAATTACGTTGTATATATAAGGTAGAAAATGCATATTTATGTACGTATATTAATGTTGAACCACATGAAACAAGACACTTAGATAGTCCAGTGGTGTTATTTGCTCTTCTTAGGCGCTTCCTTCAGCCTACTGCGCAGGTTCAATCCCTTTTAGTGGTTGTTTTTTTTAATTTAAAAAAAAAAAAATTAGGCGCTGCTGCTATAGAAATAAATAATAATAATAATAATTAAAAAAAAAAAACCCCGTTTTAACACAAAAAGCAAAATTTTAACAGTGCACAAATATTACCTTTAACTATTCAAAACTGCACAAATATGACCTCCCTCCAAGTCAGCCTTTTTAATGACGTGGCATCGTGTGATTGGATTACTTTAACACGTAGGCGTGAGTAAGACTCACGTATAGGGTTGCAAAATTGGAGGTCATATTTGTTTACGTTTTGAATAGTTAAAGGTCCTATTTGTGCACTATCAAAGTTTAAGGTCAAAGTTATAATTTAGTGTCAAGTTTAGGGTCATATTTATGTATTATGCCTTTTTTTTTGTTCAGCTTTTGTATAGTTAAAGGTCCTAATTGTACACTGAAAAAGTTAATATCTAAAATCTACGTGTATCTTTTTAATTAGGTGGCAACATTTGGTTGGAGTACTAGTCCACGTAGGAGCAATTGAGTTTCATGCATATGTGTTGCAAGATTGAAGTGTTTTTTTATTCAGCTTTTATATAGTTAAAAACCCTACTAGTATACAGGCAAAGTTAAAGATCATAGTTATAAGGCATAATACATAAATATGACCCTAAACTTGACACGAAATTATAACTTTGACCTTAAACTTTGATTGTGCACAAATATGACCTTTAACTATTCAAAATCTGAACAAATATGACCTCCGATTTTGCAACCCCATGCGTGATTTCACTCGCGCCTACATGGAAAACTCATCCAATCACACGGTGTCACGTCATTAAAAGAGCTGACTTGCAGGGAGGTCATATTTGGGCAGTTTTGAATAGTTAAAGGTCATATTTGTGCACTGTCAAAGTTTTTCTTTTTGTGTTAAAACATCGTCATTTTTATGATTATTATTATTTTTTTTAATTTATTTCTATAGCAGCAGCACCTAGTTTTTTTTATTAAAATAAAAACGCCATTAGCAGGGATCAAACCCGCGCAGTAGGCTGAAGGAAGCGCTCAAGAAAAGCAAATAACACCACTGGGATATCTAAGTGCCTTGTTTCATGTGGTTCAACATTAATATACGTACATAAATATAGATTTTCTACTTTATATATACAACGTAATTTTTTTACCGAGGGGGTTCGGGGGAACCCCATGGCAACCACGTAGGTCCGTCCCTAGGTTAATTTAATAACGTTTTGATAACATTAATTTAATACTAACATTTTAATAACGTTAATTTAATATACTACTACTACTATCCTTAATAACGTTTTATTAAAACTATAATTTTTTATTATTATTATACTTTCATCTTTAATTTAATATTTAAATAAATAATATTTAGATATATTATATAATATAAATTCGCCCTTTGCTTTATAATATATATATATATACTCGCACGATTTTTTCGTATGAGGCTGACCCACCTAATTAATAAATCTTCAATATTATTCTTTTTCCGCAATGACAAAATAAATTAGATGTTATTTTTATCTTTGAGCCAAAAATAATGAACAAATAATAGTGAAAACTCATTTAAAGGTCATATTTGTGCAGTTTGGAATAGTTAAAGGTCATATTTGTGCCCTGTCAAAGTTTAAGGTCAAAGTTATAATTTGGTGTCAAGTTTAGGGTCATATTTATGTATTATGCCCTTAGATTTTAAGCTGGACGCGTCCAATTTTGCATGTTGAGCACGAGTTTTGCCACGTAGATTCAGAGGTCATATTTGCGCAGTTTTGAATAGTTAAAGATCATATTTGTGCACTGTCAAAGTTTAAGGTCAAAGTTGTAATTTGGTGTCAAGTTTAGAGTCATATTTATGTATTATGCCTAGTTATAATGTGATGTCAAGTTAATGATCCTGTTGAAAAAAAAAAAATTAAAGATCTTGTTTATATATTATGCCTTTTTAGAAAACGCCTTAACAAATACTAGACTTGTTTTACAACGGCAATGGCATAAACGAGCCAAAATTTTAATGGATGGCATAAATGAGCCATTTCTGATACTTCGATGGCATATTTGAGCATTTTCTATTTGATTTTATTAAAGATGTGGACCTCTAGTAACACGACACGTGGCAAAGCTGTTTTTGAAAAACCACCGTTAACAAGTAATGGCATGGATGAACCTGTTTGGTAACTTTGATGGTATAAACAAGCCAAACTTTTAACGGATGATATAGATAAGCTAATTCTGATAGTTCGATGACATATTTGAGCATTTTCCCTTGAAATAGTCAAACATCAATTTGCGCAGGAACACATTCAATCAACTTCTCATTTGTTAATTTCCTCTTATTTTTTTATATCATGGTGTCCAGGTTAACTTTCGCACACTTCAACTAAATTCACAAGAGACTTGTTTCCTCCCACCAACCATAAATACTTGGTAACTATATCCACCAAATCTAAAACGGATGGGAAGAATCACCTTGTGTTTTTTTTTCTCTTTTGGGATTGGAGCCTGAGACTTCAGATTCTCACCCCGCTATTGTTTTCCTTTGCATTAACAACACCACAAAGTCTGACGGTCATCTTCAATTCATCTTTATTTGGGTATGTAGCAGCTTTCAGCAGGTCTCCTAAAAACTATTATTTTGTTGCCATTACTAACAACAACATAAATATGATTGTATTTATTAAAAAAACAATATTATTATGGTATTTAGAAAAACAAATTAGATTAAGTTTAGTATTAGAAAGTTAATAACCATTGCTATGCATGTGCAGTAATTTTTCTTTTCGGATGGAAACACATACCACTACTCGTATCGTATCTCTATAACCATTTATTATGTAGTTTTAGATTCCTCACTCCCAAACTTCCTCTTTCTTTCTTTTAGTAACCAGTTTCCATTTGATCAGATGAAACTCTCTGTTCTGGGCGTTTCAACTTCTTTTACACTAAATATGACCCTAAACTTGACACCAAATTATAACTTTGATCTTAAACTTTGATAGCTCACAAATAGGATTTTTAACTATTCAAAACTTGAACAAATATGACCTCCGATTTTGCAATCCCCATGCGTGAGTTTCACTTGCGCCTACGTGAAAAGGTAATTCAATAACACGATGCCACGTCATTAAAAGGGCTGACTTGGAGGGACTTTTGATCGGAGGTCATATTTGTGCAGTTTTGAATAGTTAAAGGTCACATTTGTCTTTCATCTGAAAACGACGTTGTTTTGCTTTTTGTGTTAAAACGGCGCCGTTATTATTATTATTATTATTATTATTATTATTATTATTATTATTATTATTATTATTATTATTATTATTATTATTATTATTATTATTATTTATTTCTGTCGTTTCGCTTTTTGTGTTAAAACGTTGTCGTTTTTATTATTATTTTTTTTATTTCTATAGCAGCAGCACCTAACTTTTTCTTATTAAAGAAAAAACAACAACCACTAACAGGGATTGAACCCGCACAGTAGGCTGAGCAAATAACACCACTAGGTTATCTAAGTGTCTTGTTTCATGTTGTTCAACATTAATATACGTACATAAATATAGATTTTCTATCTTATAATATACAACGTAATTTTTTACCGAGGGGGCTCGGGTGAACCCTATTGCAACCATGTAGGTTCGCCCCTGCGTTAATTTACTAACGTTTTAATAACGTTAATTTCATAACATTTTAATAACGTAAATTTGATAACGTTAATTTAATATACTACTAATACTATCCTTAATAACATTAATTTAATAACGTTTTATTAAAACTATATCTTATTTTATTATTAGTATAGTTTCATCTTTAATCTAATATTTAAATAAATTATATAAGTTAAATTCGTCCTCTACTTCATAATATATATAGATATCCACTCGATTTTTTTGTATGAGGCTGACCCACCCAATTAATAAATCTTCAATATTGCTTCTTTTCCGCAATGACAAAAGAAATTAGATGCCATTTTTATCTTTGAGACGAAAATAATGAAAAGTCATTTAAATATATAAAAAGGAATTAGTAAGGACATTATAGTCATTTTACTAGTTTTTTTACTGTTGAAATGCTTTGATTTTAAGCTGGATGCGCCCAATTTTGCGTGTTGAACACGCGCTTTGCCACGTAGGATCGGAGGTTATATTTGTGCAGTTTTGAATAATTAAAGAGTATATTTGTATACTATAAAAATTTAAGATCAAAATTATAATTTGATTTCAAGTTTAAAGTCACATTTATATAGTATGCGTTTCCACTACTGCAAGCATAGAAAATAGTGACATAGTGTATGTTAACATTCGATCTGTCACACTATTAATGAGAATAAGTCTACCCTTGCAGGTTAGATATTCTTTTTCCTGTCCATGCAGTCAACTTGTGCATCTATAGAAAACACCTGACAAAATGTTGTTGTCTTTATATTTCATTCCTAGTGGTAGTCCTGAACAGACCGTGGGGAAATTGACCACTTAACACCCCAATATGTTAACTAATCCCTTTATATAGTCATCAATATTTATGCTGAAATTACTACTCTTAGATAGATTAAGCTCAGCCTAGAAACTGGTACAGAACTTAACAGTACTCTCTAAGATTTAAAAATATTTTTTTTTCTATCAAAAGAGAAAGGTACCCTTCCATCTTTGAAAAATTGTAAGAACTTCAAAACTTTAATGATTTTATTTTTGACCTTCCTATGTCTGAAACATTAATTTTTGACTTAAATTATATTTAGGTATGTTAACAGGGTGTCTCGAAAAAGTTTCAGAATTTTCGAAAAGGGTTCGGGGTCATTTTGAAATTTCGAGGCAGTAAGCCTCCGCGATATCGGCGTGTCACAGAGTCTACGCTCAATGATATTGGCATGGCACAGAGGATAGTCTCCACGATATTAGCATACCACGCCAAGGCCAAATTTTTGTGCAGTTTATTTTATTCACTTGGGGTGAGGAGCTTTTGAGTCTTTTCACCCATGTACGACTCTTAAGCATAAAATAGACTTATTTTTCTTCAGTCTTTCAAGATCAATTTCTCCTTTTCACTCTCAAACTCAAAACCCAAGAAAAACTCAAAGGTTTCATAGAGGATTCATCATCTAGGTTCCAAGCTCCAAAGTTTGCTTACAAATTCTTATTTATTTAAGGTATGCATCTCTTCCCTAAATTGATTTTATGTAAAAGCATGTGTTTAATTGTTATCCATGTGGTTTAATTGTTGGATTTGGAATGTCGGTCGAGGTGTTTGAAATGGTTATTGCATAAATTAAATTCCCATGGTTTTCAATTGATTGTTTATACTATAGTTTCATGAATTTGAATAATTTAAATGCATGGGTGTGGGAATAGGAATAGGGAACATAAGTTTCCTCAAACTTGATGGTTTAGTTGTTTGGAATTTAGTTTAACCTCAACCCAGTTTTTGAAATTTGATTTGAGACATTGTTATATGCATAAGCTTCTTCACTTGTGAAACCTTGCATTGCATAAAAGGTTAATGGAACATAAATTGGTTGAAAAAATACCTTGGTGGCCATGGATTAATTTTGAATTGGAACTTTGGAGTCCAGTTGGCTAAATGGATTTGAGTCCCAATTAGCTAAATATTTTGAAGTCCTATTGGTTAATGGGTTAGAGTCCCAGTTGGCTAAATGGGTCGGAGTCGTATTGGATGATGGGTTAGAGTTCCAGTTGGCTAAATGGGTTGGAGTTCTATTGTGGGTTAGAGTCCTAGTTGGATAAATAGTTTGGTTTGGCATAACGACTGGTTTGCAACATTGTTTATTTAGTATGACGATGCCATTCAATAAATGCCTTAATGGATGACTCCTAGCTTAAAAGTTTGAAATGTGTGCAAATATTTTAATTGGGTTTAAAAGGGATTGTGTAGATCATCGTGAAAAGTGGAGGCCCCCGGAAGGACCAATACTGGAAACCACATTTCCGGCGTAGGGGTCTTAGACCTTGTGCATGTGTCACACTTGATATATATTTTTTGGGTGACGACTAGCTGCCCTGATGGCTTTCACTTTTCCTCATTTTTCTCTGGTTCATGTGGCTAACACTCACTAGAGCCCTTTTAGAGGGGGGAGCCGGACTCATATAGTCCATGGGTGCCTTTATGATGGTTGAAGCTACACAGTCCAGGTTAATGATTTTAAATCCCATGATTAAGCCTTGTTCCCTATCCCAACATCTTATATATATGTATATGAATGTGTGCATATGATTTTAAGTGATTTTGAACTGATTTGATCATGACACTATTTTACCCCTTATCCCTGAGTTACATGCTAGCACCTAACCTGCTAACCATCCTAGGACCCTACATTTCTTTATAATGTAGGGTCCAAAGACACTTCTATTGCCCCTATGCAGCGTTAGGTAGATTAGCACGCCTATGGAGTTGCTTTGAAGTGGTGAGCTTTCATTCTCTAGAAGGTCGATCATTTCATAGTTTATTTCTCTTATGTTTTAGACCATCCTTTGGGTCCCTTTATTGCTATAGTCGGGGGGCATATCTCGACCTAGATGATGTTCAGTTTTGTTAGAGATTTTAAGTGGACAACTGTGGATTGGGAATTGTTAAACTCTTAGAACCCCTATCTTGGTTCATTTATCTTTCATTCATTATCGTTTAATTGGCTTCCGCATTATTTATTGACTCATGAGGTTAGGCAATGGGGTGGTCTTCGGTCCATGACGGACTTGAGATACCCGTCACGATCAGGCCCTGGTGCTGGTTGTGACAAAAATCTATAAGGCTCACCATTTATCAAAATTGAAAACCTAACTATTGAAGTGCAGTAATTGATCCACTTAGTCCATTCATCACCCAATATTCATGAGCTTCATAGCATCTAATAGACAAGATCGTCTAACATGATCATATTTATTTTCTAAATTCAACGAGCAAACTGCCCATTTCTTTTTGTTCCTCAACAGTTAGAAAACACATTTATTGGCTACCATTACAACATCAATTATTTGTCTTATTTTAATAAAGACATTAAGTCATTTTGCCTACAACTTTGCAGTAATTTTATAGACAATTCCAACATACTAATGGTTCAAAAATCCATACTAAAGGTCTTTGAGTCTTCTTTCCAATGCCACCGGTTTATTCTTAATCCAATATTGAAGTAAAAATTTATGCCTATTTTACAGATAGGTGTCAGTCTGCCAAATTGCGACGGCCAGACTGGTGGACCGTCAAGCTAGTGATGGCCCGTCTAGTTAGGATGTCAACTTGAAACAACAAGCTCAAAAAATAATTTTTTTGTGATGGTTTGAGTGACGACCAGTCATGTAACACCCCGTACTTTCGGGCTAGAAATTTAAACCGTCGTTCTTAAGCGTATAGACCCGAACTAGATGATTCCTTGTGAATATATGTGTGGTGATCAATCATATAGTGTGGTAATACCTTTGAATATGGATTGAGGTCTCAAAAATCCCCTAATTCTAAGACGAGTATAAAATATTTCCAGCAATTAAATTTTAGTGGATATTTTCAACTGGGGTCAACTTCCATCGACAAAAAATTTTTGTATATAACAAATTAGAGGACCTACTATATATCAAATGAAATTTATTTGAAATAGCTTTTCAATGATACCAATTTCGCATAAATCCAACACCCAAGCAAAAAGTTATACTCATTTTCGTGAGAGGCAGTAAGGGTGGGCGATTGGCTAAGCGCCGCCCAACCTAACTTAGGCGATTGACAAGGTGTCGCCCACCCTGGCTTGTGCGATAGACTGGGCGTTGCCTAAGTCATTTCTAAGTGCCAAAAACACTCCGTTTTGACTAATATCAAGGGTGTTAAAGTCATTTCACACCCCTAAACCGTCCATAATCACTCCAAATCGTTATAAAGGATTTTTAAACACATTATTTACAATTCCGAAGCCCTAAATCATCCAAGTGATGATCCAAAGACCTTTTCCATTCTCAAGAAAAGATTCAAGTGCTTTTCACAAGAAATCAAGGAATTCAAGCTTAAAGGTCCAATAATTTCGTCGTCACTAAGGTACATGGGGTTTTCCTAAAACTACATGGGTATAGTAAATTCTTCTTAATCATGTTAAAGGTTTATAAATCACAAAATTTCAAAGAGGATTTGAGATTTATAATTAGATTCATGTTTTAAAACTTTTGAGGATATTGATTTGGTCTAGAGGCCTTTCCCCAAATTGATTTGTAATCATATATATATGCATGTAAGTGTTTGAAGTTGATAATTTAATTGAGAGCATGACTATTTACTCTCCCTCTCATGTTGCAACACCTTTTGATTTTAGAATTTCATTCAGAAGCATGATATCAATATTTTTTACTATTGTTAAATGATTTAAGATTGATTTTTAAATTGATGAGAGGGGTTTTGCATGTTGATAAATGTTGAATATATATAATTAAAGAATTACATGGTTTGCCAATAATACATGAGCACCACATATTTGTTGAAATAATTGAAAGGAATGACCTTTGCATGATTTGATAATTGTATTTGAAGAATGAATCTTCTTGAATTATTTGAAGTATGGTGGTATAAACTTTATGTTTTGAAAGACAAAACTATGATATGATTTTTATGACTCAGAAACACGACTTACAAGTCTTGGTATGATGATACCAATTCAGATAATGCCATAGTAGCACATAACAGAACAAAATGTGGATTTTCTTTCAGATTTTTAGATTTTGAACTTAGAATAACGCATGTTCAGAAAAGACTAAAAATAGGCATAAAGAGATGTTAGGTGGTTACCCAAAGAAGGCACGAGTCTAGAAAACTCCTTTCCTCAAAATCGTATTTTGCCAATACAAGATTATTATGTCCCTAGAGAGATTATACGCTGGCCTAGTGCCCTGTGGCGTATTAGAATCAAAAACTCTAACTCTTGCGGCAAACTTGGGTTGGGGGATTGGCCGCCGAGTTAAGGACGGACTCCATATAGCCCATGGGGTTGTAGAATTATAGGGTTGACTACCTAACTTAGAAGAAATACAAAGATTAGAACTGAATTGACAAGAATGTTTTATGATTATCAAAGATTTGCCAATGTATTTTAAACTATATCATGCATTATGTTACATGAACTTCTCTCACTTATTTTATATATATAAATTCATTATTTATGTACCAGTACAAATGTATTGAACCCCTATCTTTCAGGGTCTGAAGCTCAATCTAGAGGTCCTACTAAGCCGTATAGTTTTCAGACAGAAGTGAATGTGCAGTTGTAACACCCCGATTCGCTGAATCGGAATGTTACACGGTGCTCATGACCCCGAGGGACCACAAGCAAACCCATGACTAATATTTGTACCTGTATACTACAAATAATGATATAATAATGCGGAATACATAGAACTGTAAGGCCATAAGGTTCAACTGAATACAATCATGTGGGTGAAAATACCCAAAACAACTCAATCTGAAAGCTAAGTCAGAACGTAAATCTGAAACGTAAATCTGAAAGCCTCTAAACTATATGAATAAGGAGTTGAAGGAACATGTCTCCAACTAACTTTGTAAAACTAAACTGAAGAAATAAATAAATGTATCAAATCATATTATCCTCGAATCAATGAGGACTCACTGTGTCTCTGCGACTGGAATGCTACCGCTACTGCTGGGCTGGAGCTCGTGTCTCGAAACCTATGGTGTAACATGAAAAGAAAGCACCATAGCGTAAATGCGTCAGTAAAACTAGAGTACTGAGTATACGAGGAAGGTAGCTGAATATAAAGGGTTTCATGCATGAACAACACTGACTGACTAATATAAACGTAGGAGTGCAAACACACATATATAGAAACTGAGATCGTGAATATGTGATAGCATGACCTGTAAGCTAATACATGGTTTACTGATAACTGTCATGACTGATACTGAAATTGATAACATGGACGACTGTATCTGACAGTCCTGTATGTACTGAAATCTGAAGAACGCCTTGAGTTCTTTTACTGAGACTGATACTGAAACTATGGGAAATAGTGTTTAACCAACATGCCCCATGTATGCCGTTATGGCTAAGCTGGGGTCCAACCTCTACCCAACTGGAGGGGTGTCAATACCGTGCCACGGGTAAGGACAGCCTATAAGTGACCCTTATCTGGCGGGTACTCAATGAGAATGGTGGGAACCGTAAACTGACGGGTTAAGCCACCTCATCAACCCTAATCTGACGGGTTAAGATGTCTCAACCTACGCTGGCTACGTAGTTCTGGAACACAAAGATGACTACTAAGAATCACATCCTAAACTGGCGGGTGAGTTCCCATCCTTGGGTTCACTCGGTGCTAACCTCTACTCCCATCTGGAGGGACTGGACATGAATAACTGACTGTGCATGACTTAATTTTACTAAATTCCATTGACTGGCGGAATGTTACTGATATCTGACAACTGACTAAGATCATAAGGCTTTCCTGAGTCACATGACTGACTGCAGTCTATGGAATCATAGCTTGAGTTCGGATATCGTGAAACATGACATGGCTCTAGGCACACAGCTATAGTTTTCGGTTACAAGTACCCCCAGGACTCGATTGAAGGAAACTGACACACATAACTGACTTGATCATAAGAGTAGAGTCCATAATTTATAATATCATAAGTAGGGATCTCATGCTAAGCATGGTTATCAACAATGTATTGCATGGAAAGTATTTCATATCACATGGAAGTACTTGCACAATCTTAATATCATGTTCATTGCATAATCATATTAGCAACACATACCAATAGCATGGAAGTTCATGTGGATTGCATGGTTATCATACATCTTGTTCATAAGTAGGATTTGCAAGTAAACATAGAATAATCTCATAAGAATAGTTCATGAGTATTCCAACAACATTTACAAGGCACATTATCAACATAGAAGTCATTGGAACGTAAGGGCATATCATGAATCCTTTACTTAGTCACAATTTAGCTATATTGCATGATTTCTAGTTTCTTAGGCATTTTATCAAACACCTTACATGTACATCTTACGCATTGGTGAAATCATCAAATTATACATCATGAACAACCAAATTTGCATGTTTCCAACTCATATGATATCATGAATTCACAAAAACATATAACGATTCCATCTTGGGAATCACCCAAATCAACTACATGATCATCAACACCCAATAATATAGAAATCATACTTTATAATGAAAAAGAGGGTTTTTGAGCTTTATGGATGAAAGGGATCCATAAATCAACTCGCGCATACCTTAGAAGGAAAGATTTTTGATGATTGGCGGAGGAATTTTCCTTGAAATCGGATCTTCAAGCTTAATTATGCAACCCTAGTTGTTTTTCTCTTTTAGTGCTCTTTGATGATGAGCTTTGAGATGATAATAGGGTTGTAATACGTTTAGAAGCTATATATTTCATAGGGTTAAGTTTAGGGACATGTAAGGAGTGTTAAAAGGCTTAATTACCTTTAAAATAACTCAAAACAAAGTGTTTTTGGCACCTGTAATTGACTTAGGCGGTGCCCAAGTGATTGCCTAAGCTAGCCTATGCTTGGGTTGGGTGGCGCCTAACCAATCATCTTTGCTTACGGTCTCTCACAAAAATGGGTATAACTTTTTGCTCGGGTATTGGATTAAGGCAAAATTGGTATCATTGGAAAGATAATTCGATTCTATACAATTTGGTGGGTCTAAATCATCCAAAATATCATATTAACATCAAGGTATACTCGTTCAAATATGACCCTTGCAAAATCGAATACTAAAACTTGATGGATTCAAAAACTCTTAGCTTGTATTACCTTAAGTGACTCATATGAACATGCTTAATGCATCATATGCTATCCTATCACTAGGATATTTATTGTAAGTCATGTACTCAAGTATGAATCACAGGATAGGAGATTTCATATGTAGGAATACTTATTCACTTTCTAGCTTAGAAACATGCGGGGTATTACAGCAGTGGTGAGCCTTTTTTATTCCGAAAGGCCTATGTCTTTCAGACTTTGTCATTTATTTTGGTTTAGGTCCACTTGGGGCCTTGTCCCAGTTTTCAGACAGCTTTGTTTCATATGTAGTGAGATTTTGTAGACTGAGTTAGCTATTATCTAGATGTTGTTGAATTGTAATCTGCTTTATTATATTTTAACTCAGAGTATGACCATCGTTTCATATTGATTTATGTTTTCTGCATCTTCTATTATTGTATGAATATTGTGCATGATTACCGGATAGAGAAGGGCATCTGGGCCTTCATGATTTAGGATATTCATTACGGCTCGGGTAGTGACAAACTTGGTATCAGAGCACGGTTCATGGACTTGAGGTCATGTGGTCCATTGCTGATTTAGTCATAATTGATTATGAAATTGCACAAGGACTTGAGGGGAGTCCATGAGTTCTATAAAGTGTATTGATTCAAGACTATACCTTTATCTACATCAATAGTGCATTTGAGCTTGAGGTGTGAAGTGTATTCAGTCTCTTTTAAGATTCTTATTGTAGATGTCATGCATAAGGGGAAAGATGTGTAGTAGAATTTTGGAACTGTATTTTCACCCAAGTAGTAGTGTATGTTAAAGTGTCATAACCTATTGGTAGTGAGATAATCCAAAAATTAGTGATATGAAGTCACAAGCTTAAGAGTCTAAATGAGGGGGACTTTTGCGTACAAAAGTTAGTTTAGTTACATAACTGTGGATTGAGAGGTGGTTTGCCATTTTATAGTGATAGACTAATGTGGTAGTAATAATTGTAGATTGTATGGTAGTTTGTGGGGGTAGTGTTTGGATTTGATTATTATTTATTTAAAAAAAATAGGAAAGGAACCTAGAATGGATAGTTATGGTGGTTATAGAAATCCCTTGTAGATTGTGAACAAAAATGTTTAGATTTGCCAATAAGTTATAAGTATAGACTCATTGTTGTTTGTGGAATTTAAAGGTAGTCTAAATATTATACTTAGTTAAGTAAGCATGATGTGAGAAAGTAGAATATGTAGATAAGATCGTATTGGACTATACTACAAGATTAAGGTTGACCATATCTATAATTTGACTTTACCCCCTTGACCTTCTTTTTGTTAGTGGTTGTAAACTAGTACTACCTGTGAGAAGATATGTAATAGATTTTTAGGTTTAGTAGTAATGTCATGGAGGTGATTTGGTTAAAGGTAGTATCTAAGTGAAATGAGGTATTTGGGTTGAATTTTCCAATTTGATAAACTAGTATCATATGTTGCATGCTTCATCGGTGGTATGTGATTACTGCTAGATTATAGTCTTGAACTCTAAAAGTATAATATGGTGGTAAGAGAAGTATCTTAAGGTTGATGATGTATGTTTTGCGGTAATGAATTAGTAGGATTGATGTGATTTATGAAAGAGCCTAGGTTGATAATTTATAAAAAGTAAAGTGGTAATTGTGAGGTATATGTGAATAGGAGGACTAGTGTTAAAATGATGAATTGTGGGTGAGTCATTAAGTGGATAAGGGTGTTAGTATATAAGAATAAGTTACACCCTTTGATAGTATGATGTTAGGTAAGATTTTATGATATGAGTTATGCGATTAACGGCCTAATGTTAGAAGGTTAAGTAGTGGAGAGTGGATTTTATGTGATAAGGAGTGAGGTTATGTATGCTCATGAGACTGCAATTTTTAAGGTGATAATTATAGAGGATAGCAAAAATTAAGAGTAGCGTTCTTAGAAAGCAATGCATTTAGAGTGTACTTAAAAATGGAAAGTTTAGTATTTATGTGTATTAGTGTTTTACGTACCTAGTTTGTTTTCTAGAAATTGTGGTATGGAGAAGTTTGGAGAGTTGTTGTATAGCATTATTTAGAGTTGAATTGAGAAAATATGAGTGAGAAATAAGCGCCTTTGGTATAGTTTTACAAATTTTGTTTAGATGCAAGTTATGTGATTAGAGTTGTAATGTGAGTATTCTAAGGAGTTGAAGATGAAGTGTTGTGTTCCTAGAAGCATGGTTGTCTATGCCTATGATAACGTTAGCCATAAATAGGTAACTTTGAGGTTTGGAGGATGTTAGGATTAGTGTACCTAAAGGGGATGTTCTAGAATGAATTAGTGTCCTTGTAAAAAATAAGAAAAATCTATGGAGGGGACTTTGTGTTCATGTGTATGTTGGTACCCCTTTGTATTTAGGTGTGTGGATATCAGGAAGCTCAGTACTTCAAGTAGTCTCCATGTTCCTCAAATGGTTGGCGCATCTCGTTTATGTGAGTATGGGTTGTAGGGTGATGGCTGTAGAGGCTAGCGAGAGTAAGAGTAGTATTTTCAAAAAATAAGTCCTACAGAGTATAGTTTATCCGGGAGAGATTAGCGGTAATGTGTGTGGTGGTATATCTCTCGTGTTAAGAGTTGTGGATATATATTTGAGGAGAGGTTATGTCTGCAAGTCTAGGATTATAACTTTGATCTAAGGGGGAGATGATGAGTTAATGTAGTTATAAAATTTTCTTATGGTGTCAAGTTTCACATGATAAATCTATTACAATTCAAGCAAACTCCTTCTACTCAGTCTACGAGGCCACTCTGCTAATGCCTTACGTTATTGTAATACCCCGTACATTTTCCTAGCTTGAAATTGTCCCAAGAATGTTAGAAACTTTCTTTGAAAGATGAATCCACTTTTTTACACGTGGAATTTTTAAGATTTTAACTTCTTAATCATGTGGGAAATTGAATAAGGTTCCCAACGATACCAATTTCTTCTAAATTCGGTATCGGAGTAAATAGTTATGGACGTTTTACTCAGAGCTGCTAGAATCGCCCAGGTGCGACAGCCTGGTTGACAGGCAGTCGACCTAGCGACGGACCATTGCCTTGACCGTTGCAGCCAAAGCAGTGAGGCAACCTTCTGGATAAGGTGCGACAAACAGGTTGACAGACCGTCGAACTTGTGACAGACCATCGCCCAATCCCTCGTTACTTAGAAAGTGAGTCCCTATCCTGGTCCACCTATGATGGTCGAAACGACGGACCGTCGATCCAGCGACGAACCGTCGCATGAGCCGTCGCAAGATCCATTCAATTATTTTTAAGTCATTTTTAAAGGGCTTATTGGTCTTTTACCACACGTTTATATACCTAGTAATATCCGACCAAGGCTCCTAAATTCACTATTCATCTGCAACATTAAAGTTAGGGTTTTTCTCCAAAGAGCAATCCTCAAGAACAAAATCCAAATCTTCTTCAAGAACAAAGATATTCCAATCCTTCAAGTTCAAGAACTTCAAGAATCTCATTACCAGGTATGCATAGTGTTCATTCATGGACTCCTTTTGTCCATGAAGCCTAAGAATCTCTTTTCAAAGTGTAAGCGTATGGATTTCTTAATGAATCTCATGTTGGGTTTACTTTGTTCATGATGAGAATGACCAATTGAATTCTAATCCATGTTGGGTGATTAATTTTATGTGGAATTAATTAGTATAGATGTTGATTCATGTGAACCTGTGATTAAATCCTTGGATGATGAAATTAGAGTTGAATTATGATGTTTATTTGTTGTATAATGTTGTCTATATATACTATGCTTACCGTATGTTTGATTAAATGCCTATATGAAGAAAAAGTGTCCAACTAGCATGACATTATGAAGTCCCCTTTTATGAACAAACTTATGCACATCACATATTTGATGAATTGCTTCAATAAATGAATTATGGATTGTGATGTTGATCATGTATTCAAGTAAGTCTTGCTTTGTCAGTTTCTTTCCATCGATTCCTGGGGGTTCTCGTACCTAAAAGATTAGCTGTGTCCCTAGAGTCATGTCATACTTTCATGATATCCTCAGTCAAGCCATGATCCATAGAACTCAGTCAGTCATGCGACTCAGGAAAGCTGAGTAATTCAGTAACCTCAGTAATCTCATGAACTCTGTCAGTTGTCAGATATCAGTAGTATTCTATCAGTTAACGGAATTCAGTATACTCAGTATATGTTCAGATCAGTTAATCATATTCAGTGTCTATTTAGATGGGAGTAGAAATTAGCACCGAGTGAACCCAAGGATGGGAACTCACCTTCCAGTAGAGGGTGTGATTCTTAAAAGCAATCCTTGCATTCCAGAACTACATAGCCAGCGTAGGTTAAGACATCATACCTGCTAGTCGAGGGTAGATGAGGTAGCTTAACCTGCTAGTAGAGGGTTCCCACCATTCTCATTAGAGTAACCTACTAGTTGAGGGTCACTCATATGTTGTCCTTACCAGTGGTGCAGTATTGACACCCTTCTAATCAGGGCACAAATTAGACCCCAATTAAGCTATAATGCGTTATTTGGGGCATGTCAATTAGATGAGTACTTCCCACAGTTTTATATTAAAGAATTCAGGACTTTCAGATACAGTCAACTCTGATACAGTACGGAACTCATCCAGTTCCATTAGATTCAGGACTGTCAGATATAGTCACCCACGTTGTCAGTTATCAAAACTTAGTCATTAGTCATGTTAGTTATCAGTAAACTCATGTTATCACGATTTCAAATATAGTTACTATGTATGCATGCATGTATTCTCACGTTCATATTAGTCATTAGCCAGTATTGTTCATGCATATGAACCCCAAGTATTCAGCCTACCTCACATGCATACCAGTACATTCAAAGTACTGACGCATTTGTGCTATGGTGTCTTATATCATAGGTTTAGAGACACGATCTCCAGAGCATCAGTAGATTCCATTCTTAGCAGTCAAAGCTAAAAGTGAGTCCTCATCTTTCAAGGACATGATCATTACTTTATTATCTTACTAATTAATTTATTAGTTGGATTTAGATGGGGACATGTCCCATCAACTCCTTATTAAGTTCAGTCAGTTAGAGGCTTTTCAGACTATCGTGTTTAGACAGTTATTTCAATTGTTTTGGGTGTTTCATACCCCATCTAGATGTTTTATTTTTATCAGTTATGTTAAAGTTTTAAACCTTATGGCCTTTTAGTCCATGTTTTTGCATTATATAGTATATTATGTAGTATATAGGTACAGATATTAGTCATGGGTTAGGTTGTGGTCCTTCGGGGTCATGAGCACCATGTAGCGCTTCGGGTACCAGATTCAAGGCATTACAAACTTGGTATCAGAGCCTAAGGTTCAATAGAGTCCTAGGAAGTCTGAAAGCCACATCTAGTAGAGTCTTGTGCATGGGTGTGTTGCGCGCCACATTTATGTACAGGAGACTATAAGATGTTTTAGGAATAGTTTTCCTTCTTTCAGTATTCATGTCGTGCCAGTGAGCATAATCTCGAGTCATTCTCTCAGTCTAATCTGTTTCTTCTCTTTATTTCAGAACATGCCTCCCAAGAGAAGAACTCAACCTGTCCAAGAAGATCCCTTTGATGAATATGTTTCTCATGTAGAGTTCAGAGCTGCATTCACTACTCTTGCTCAGTCAGTTGCTGCTCAGACTGAACGATCGGCTATCATTTCAGCCAACCCAGTGGCTAATTCAGCTACAACCAAGATTCGGGACTTCACCCGAATGAATCCTCTATCCTTTCTCAGGTCTAAGGTAGATGAGGACCCTCAAGAATTCCTAGATAAGGTGCAGAAGGTTACAAACATCATGGGGGTTACTTCTAGTGAGAATATTGCTCATACTTTGTTCAACTAGTGGAAGTCAGAGATGGCAGTTGATGCAGGGTCAGTTGAGTGAGAGGAGTTTGTTTCTTCTATCTTAATAGATTTTTTCCCCTAGAGCTTGTAAAAGTTAAGGTGCTAAAATTCATCAAACTTAGTCAGGGTAACATGATGGTGAAAGAGTATTCTCTTAAGTTTACTCAATTATCCAGATATTACCCTCATGTAGTTGTAGATAGCAGGGCCAAGATGAGTAAGTTTGTTTCGTGGATAACTGATAGTGTGGTTAATGGATGCAGATCCACAATGCTGAATAGTAATATATCTTTAGCTAGGTTTATGACTTATGCTCTGTAGATAGAAAAGCAAAAGATTAAGATGAGGGAGAAGCAGAGTAAGAGAGCAAGGATAGGTAGTTTTAAGAGCAAGGATGGGTAGTTTTAACTTTGCTCAACCTAAATCAGAAGGAGGAAACCGTTCTTAGTTTTATCCTAAGTCCTCAGTTCCAGCTCCTTCTTCAGTAAGTGATCCTGTGCCTAAGTTCAGAGATAGAGAATCGGACTCTAAGTCTTAGGGCAGTGTTAGTAGTGCCCGCACCTATCCTCTTTGTTAGACTTATGTCAAGAACCATTAGGGTACTTGCAGAGCGGGCAGTGATACCTGTTTCAGGTATGGCAAGCCAAGACACAGAGTTAGAGATTGTCCATAGTCAGTTCCACAGGATCAACAGAACCGTTCCTCAGCTCAATCCGGTCGCCCGAATCAGCAGGGTGCCACCTCCAGTGCTACTAGTGGGCAACACCCAAATAGACTCTATGCTCTTCAGTCCCGGCAAGATCAGGAAAATTCTCCTGATGTGGTTTCTAGTACATTACAGATCTTTCATGTGCATGTTTAAACTTTGCTAGATCTAGGTGCTTCTTTGTCTTTTGTTACTCCCTATATAGTAGTTAATTTCGGAGTCAGTCTCAAAATTCTAGCAGAGCCCTTTTCAATTTCTACCCCAATGGGTAAAACCATCATAGCTCGGTGGGTATACAAGAACTTCCCAGTTATGATATCTCAAAAAGTCACTTTAACCAACTTAGTCGAATTAGAGAAGACTGATTTTGATGTCATTCTTGGCATGGATTGGCTTCATTCCTACTATGCCACAGTCGACTGCATAAATAGAATAGTCCAGTTTTAGTTTCCGAACAAACCCATCCTAGAGTGGAAGGGTAGTGTATCCGCTTTTAGAGGTCAACTTGTTTCCTACCTTGGGGTATGGAAAATGATATCTAAAGGATATGTCTATCATCTTGTTCAAGTTAAGGACACTAGTTCCAAGACTCCCTGTCTTGAATCAGTCCCAGTAGTGAATAAATATTCAGATGTATTTCCCTAAGATCTTCCAAGAATTCCTCCTAAAAGAGAAATAGACTTCGACATTGATCTTTTTCCAGATACTCAGCCTATATCTATTCTGCAATACAGAATGGCACTAACAGAACTTAGAGAATTGAAAGAGCAGTTGAAGGATCTCTTAGATAAGGGATTTATCAGGCCCAGTGTGTCCCCGTGGAGTGCATCGATTTTATTCATGTGCAAGAAAGATGGTTCTCTCAGAATGTGTATTGATTACCGTCAGCTCAATAAATCATGGTAATGAACAAGTATCCTTTTCCCAGAATCAATGACTTGTTTGAACAACTTCAGGGTGCCGGTTATTTCTCTAAGATAGGCCTCAGATCTGGTTATCATCAGCTCAGAATCAGAGAATGTGACATTTCAAAATTAGTTTTTCAAACTCGGTATGGTCACTTCTAATTCTTAGTCATGTTCTTTGGTCTCACCAATGCCCCAGCAGCTTTCATGAACTTGATGAACCGTGTATTCAAGCAATACTTGGACATATTCATCATAGTCTTCATAGATGATAATTTGGTCTATTCCCGCAGTGAGCGAGATCATGCAGACCATCTCAGAACAGTACTTCAGACTCTCAGAGATCATCAACTATTCGCCAAATTTAGCAAGTGTGAATTTTGGCTAAGGTCAGTATCATTCCTTGGCCATATCATTTTCGGAGATGGAATTAGAGTAGATTCTTAAAAGACCGAAGCAGTAAGCAACTGGCCTCGCCCTATCTCTCCATCAGATATCAAGAGTTTCTTGGGTTTGGATGGCTATTATAGATAGTTTTTTGAGGGATTTTCTTCTATTACATCCCCTATGTCCAGATTGACTCAGAATAAAGTCAAGTTTCAGTGGTCAGATCCTTGCGAGAAGAGTTTTCTGGAGTTAAAAACTAGACTCACCTCAGCTCCAGTTCTAGCTCTTCCAGATAGTTCAGATGGTTTTTTAGTGTATTGTGATTCCTCCAGAGTAGGTTTGGGTTGTGTCCTCGTACAGCATGGTAAGGTCATAGCCTACGCCTCTAGACAGCTTAAACCCCATGAGAAGAATTATCCTACTTATGATCTTGAGTTAGCTGCCATAGTATTTGTCTTAAAGATTTGGAGGCATTATCTATACGGTGTTCATGTAGATGTGTTCACGGATCATTAGAGCCTTCAGTATGTCTTTACTCAGAAAGATTTCAATCTTCGTCAGAGAAGGTAGTTAGAGCTCTTGAAAGACTATGACTTGAGTGTCCTTTATCATCCGGGCAAGGCCAACATAGTGGCCAATGATCTCAATAGACTATCTATGGGTACTTTTACTTATGTTGAGGACAGCAAGAAGAAGTTAGCCCAAGATGTCCATCAGCTTGTTAGACTAGGCGTTTGCTTAGCTGATATAAAGGAGGGTGATATATGGGTTCAGAGTAGTTTAGAATCATCTCTAGTTTCAAAGGTGAAAGAAAAGAAAGATAGGGATCCTAGCCTTGTCAAGTTAAAAAAGTCAGTCAAGGATCAGAAAGTAGAGGTTTTCTCCCAAGGGGAAGATGGTGTTCTGCGTTGTCAGGGTCATCTGTATGTTCCAGCTGTAGATGACTTAAGGCAGCGAATCCTTACAAAAGTGCATGGTGCACGCTACTATATTCATTTAGGGGCTACAAAGATGTACCGTGATTTGCGGAAAATCTATTAGTAGAGTGGGATGAAGAGACATTGCAGAATTTGAGGCTAAGTGCTCTACATGTTAGAAGGTTAAGATAGAGCATCAGAAGCCTAGTCGGTCCAAGCAGGAGTTCAGTATTCCTACTTGGATATGGGAAGAAGTGAACATAGACTTCGTGAAGGGTTTGCCTCGATCTCATCATCAATATTATTCGATTTGGGTCATTGTAGACAGGATAACCAAATCAGCTCATTTCCTTCCAGTTCATACCTCTTATTCAATTGAGGATTACGCCAACCTCTACATCAGAGAGTTGGTGAGATTGCATGATTTTACAAATTTTGTTAAGATGCAAGTTATGTGATTAGAGGTGTAATACGAGTATTCTAAGGAGTTGAAGATGAAGTGTTGTATGCCTAGAAGTGTGGTTGTTTATTCCCATAATAACGTTAGCCATAAATAGATGACTTTGGGGTTTGGAGGATGTTAGGATTAGTGTAGCTAAAGGGGATGTTCTAGAATGAATTTAATGTCCTTGTAAAAAAATGAAAAATCTATGAAGGGGAATTTGTGTTCATGTGTATGTTGGTATCCCTTTGTGATTAGGTTTGTGGATATCAGGAGGCTCAGTACTTCAACTAGTCTTCATGTTCCTCGAATGGTTGGCACATCTCATTTATGAGTATGGGTTGTAGGGTGATGGCTGTAGAGGCTAGTGAGAGTAAGAGTAGTATTTCCAAAAAACAAGACTTACAGAGTATAGTTTATTCGGGAGAGATTAGCGGTAATATATGTGGTGGTATATCTCTCGTGTTAATAGTTGTGGATATATATTTGAGGAGAGGTTATGTCTGCAAGTCTAGGATTATATTGATCAAAGGTGGAGATGATGAGTTAATGTAGTTATAAAATTTTCTTATGGTAAGTAAGATTCATGATAAATATATTACAATTCAAGCAAACTCCTCCTACTCAGTCTATGAGGTCACCCTACTAATGCCTTACGTTATTGTAATACCCCATATATTTTCCTAGCTTGAAATTATCCCAAGAATGTTAGAAGCTTTCATTGAAAGATGAATCCACTTTTGTACACGTTTAATTCTTAATATTTTCACTCTTTATCATTTAGGAAATTGAATAACCTTTCCAATGATACCAATTTCGTCCAAATCTGTTATCGGAGTAAAACGTTATGGACGTTTTACTCATAGCTGCCAGAATCGCCCAGGTGCAACAACCTGGTTGACGAACCATCGACCTAGCGACAGACCATTGCCTTGACTGTCGCAGCCAAGGCAGTGAGGTAACCTTCTGGATAAGGTGCGATGGACAGGTTGACGAACCGTCGAAATCGCAATGGACCATCACCCAAGCCCTCGCTACTTAGGCAGTGAGTCCCTATCCTGGTCTACCTACGATGGTCGAAATGACGGACCGTCACCTTGACCATCGCAGCCAAGGCAGTGAGGCAACCTTCTAGATAAGGTATGATGGATAGGTTGACAGACCATCGAACTTGCGACAAACCATCGCCCAAGCCCTCGCTACTTAGGCAGTGAGTCCCTATCTTGGTCCAGCTACGACGGTCGAAACGACAGACCATCGATCCAACAACAAACCGTTGTATAAGCCGTCGTAAGTTTCGTTCATTTATTTTTAAGTCATTTTTAAAGGGGCTTATTGGTCTTTTACCACCTAGTAATATTCGACCAAGGCTTATAAATTCATTATTCATGTACAACATTAAAGTTAGGGTTTTTTTTCCTTAGACCAATCCTCAATAACAAAATCAAAATCTTCTTCGATAACTAAGAGATTCCAATCCTTCAAGTTCAAGAACTTCAAGAATCTTATTACCAGGTATGCATAGTGTTCATTCATGGACTCCTTTCGTCCATGAAGCCCAAGGATCTCTTTTCAAAGTTTAAGTGTATGGATTTCTTTATGAATTTCATGTTGGGTTTGCTTTGTTTATGATGAGAATGACCAATTGAATTATAATCCATGGTGGGTGATCAATTTTATATGGAATTGATTAGTATAGATGTTGATTCATGTGAACCTGTGATTAAACCCTTGGATGATGAAATTAGAGTTGAATTATGATGTTTATTTGTTGTATAATGTTGTCTATATATACTATGCTTACCATGTGTTTGATTAAATTCCTATATGAAGGAAAAGTGCCCAACTAGCATGATATTATGAAATCCCCATTTATGAACAAACTTATGCATAACACATGTTTGATGAATTGCTTCAATAAATAAATTATGGATTGTGATGTTGATCATGTATTCAAGTAAGTCCTACTTTGTCAGTTTCTTTCCATCGATTCCTGGGGGTACTCGTACCCAAAAAATTAGCTGTGTCCCTAGAGCCAAGTCATATTTTCACAATATCCTCAGTCAAGCCAGGATCCATAGAACTCAGTCAGTCATGCGACTTAGGAAAGCTGAGTAATTCAGTAACCTCAGTAATCTCATGAACTCAGTCAGTTGTCAGATATCAGTAGTATTCCATCAGTTAACGGAGTTCAATAAACTCAATCCATGTTCAGATCAGTTAATCATGTCCACTATCTATTCAGATGGGAGTAGAAATTAGCACCGAGTGAATCCAAGGATGGAAACTCACCTTCCAGTAGAAGGTGTGATTCTTAGAAGCAATCCTTGCATTCTAGAACTATGTAGCCAGTGTAGGTTGAGACATCATACCTACTAGTTGAGGGTAGATAAGGTGGCTTAACCTGCTAGACGAGGTTTCCCACCGTTCTCATTAGAGTAACCTACTAGTTGAGGGTCACTCACATGTTGTCCTTACCAGTGGTGCGGTATTGACACCCTTCTAATCAGGGCACAGATTGGACCCCAATTAAGCTATAATGCGTCATTTGGGGCATGTCGGTTAGATGACTACTGCCCACAGTTTCATATTCCAGATTCAAGACTGTCAGATATAGTCAACTCAAATACAGTATAGAACTCAGCTAGTTCCATTAGATTAAGAACTGTCAGATACAGTCACCCACGTTATCAGTTATAAGAACTTAGTCATTAGTCATTTAGCTATCAGTAAATTCATGTTATCACGATTTTAGATATAGTTACTATGTATGCATGCATGTATTCTCACGTTCATATTAATCAGTTAGCCAGTATTGTTCATGCATATGAACCCCATGCATTCAGCCTACCTCACATGCATACTAGCATATTCAAAGTACTGACGCATTTGCGCTATGGTTTCTTATACCATAGGTTTGGAGATACGAGCTACAGAGCATCAGTAGATTCCAGTTTCAGCAGTCAAAGCTAGAAGTGATTCCTCATCTTTTGAGGACATGATCATTACTTTATTATCTTATTAATTAATTTATTAGTTGGAGTTAGTTGGGGACATGTCCCATCATCTCCTTATTAAGTTCAGTCAATTAGAGGCTTTTCAAACTATCATGTTTAGACAGTTATTTCAATTATTTTGAGTGATTCATACCACATCCAAATGTTATATTTTTATCAGTTATGTTACAGTTTTGAACCTTTTGGCCTTTTAGTTCATGTTTCCACATTACACAGTATATTATGTAGTATACAGGTACAGATATTAGTCATGGGTTAGCTTGTCGTCCTTCGGGGTCATGAGCCCCGTGTAGCTTTCTGGGTACCAGATTCGGGGTGTTACAAACTTGGTATCAGAGTTGAAGGTTCAATAGAGTCCTAGGAAGTCTGAAAGCCACATCTAGTAGAGTCTTGTGCATGGGAGTGTTGTGCGCCACATTTATGTGCAGGAGGCTATAAGATGTTTTAGAAACAGTTTCCCTTATTTTAGTACTCCTGTCGTGCCAGTGAACTTAATCTCAAGTCAATCTCTCAGTCTAATCTATTTCTTCTCTTTATTTCAGAACATACCTCCCAAGAGAAAAACTCAGCCTGTCCAAGAAGATCCCTTGGACGAACAGAAGGAGGAAACCATTCTCAGTTTAATCTTAAGTCCTTAGTTCTAGCTTCTTGTTTAGCTAGTGCTCTTGTGCCTAAGTTCAGAGATAGAGTGCCAGGCTTTAAGTCTCAGGGCAGTGTTAGCAGTGCCCGTACGTATCCCCTTTGTCAGATTTATGGCAAAAACCATCAGGGAACTTGCAGAGCTGGAAGTGATACCTGTTTTGGGTGTGGTAAGCCAGGACACAGAGTTAGATATTTTCCGTAGTCAGGTCCATAAGGTCAACAAAACCATTCCTCAGCTCAGTTCGGTCATCCGAATCAGCAGGGTGCCACCTCCAGTGCTACTAGTAGACAATGCCCAAACAGACTCTAGCTCTCCAATCTTGGCAAGATCAGGAAAATTCTCCTGATGTGGTTACTAGTATGTTACAGATCTTTCATGTGCATGTTTATGCTTTGGTAGATCCAGGTACTTCTTTGTCTTTTGTTACTCCCTATATAGTAGTTGATTGCGGTGTCAGTCCTAAAATTCTAGCAGAGCCCTTTTCAGTTTCTACCCCAGTGGGTAAAACCATCATAGCTCGTGGGTATACAGAACTGCTTGGTTATGATATCTCAAAAAGTCACTTCAGCAGACTTAGTTGAATTAGAGATGACTGATTTTGATGTCATTATCGGGATGGATTGGCTTCATTCCTACTATGCCACAGTCGACTACAGAAATAGAATAGTCCAATTTTATTTTCCGAATGAACCCATCCTAGAGTGGAAGGGTAGTGTATCCGCTTTTAGAGGTCAGCTTATTTCCTACCTTCAGGCATGGAAAATGATATCTAAAAGATGTGTCTATTATCTTGTTCGAGTTAAGGACACTAGTTCTGAAACTCCCAGTCTTGAATCAGTCCTAGTAGAGAATGATTATTCAGAATTCTTTCCTGAAGATCTTCCTAGAATTCATCCCAAAAGGAAAATATACATCAAATGTTGGAGTAAAAGGTTACGGGCATTTTACTCAGAGCTGCCAAAATCGCCCAGGTTCCACGACCAGGTTGATGGACCATTGACCTGGCGACGACCATCGCCTTGATCGCCGCAGCCTAGGCAGTGAGGCAACCTTTTATATAAGGTGCAATGGATAGATTGACGGACTGTCACCTAAGCAGTCACTACTTAGGTAGTGAGTCCCTTTACTGGTCTACCTACGATGGTTGAAATGACGGATCATCGATCTAGCGATGGACCATCACATGAGCCGTCGTAGGTTACGTTCAGTTATTTTTAAGTCATTTTAAAGCAGTTTTTTTGTCTTTTACCACCCGTTTATAGACCTAGTAATATCCTACCAAGGCACCTAAATTCATTATTCATCTACAATATTAAATTTAGGGTTTTCTCCTTATGAGCAATCCTCAAGAAAAAAGTCCAAATCTCTTCTAGAACTAAGAGATTCCAATTCTTCAAGTTCAAGAACTTCAAGAATCTTATTACCAAGTATGCAAAGTGTTCATTCATAGACTCTTTTCATCTATGAAGCCCAAGAATCTCTTTTCAAAGTTTAAGCGTATGAATTTCCTTATGAATTTCATGTTGGGTTTGCTTTGTTCAGGATGAGAATGACCAATTGAATCCTAATCCATGTTGGGTGATCAATTTTATGTGAAATTGATTAGTATAGATGTAGATTCATATGAACCTGTGTTTAAACCCTTGGATAGTGAAATTAGAGTTGAATTATGATGTTTATTTGCTGTATTATGTTGTCTATATATACTATGCTTACCATGTGTTTGATTAAATGCCTATGTGGATGAAAAGTGCCCAACTAGCATGATATTATGAAATCCCCATTTATGAACAAACTTATGCACATCACATATTTGATGAATTGCTTCAATAAATGAATTATGGATTGTGATATTGATCATGTATTCAAGTAAGTCCTGCTTTGTCAGTTTTTTTCCATCGAGTCCTGCTGGTACTCGTACCCAAAAGATTAACTGTGTGCCTAGATCCATGTCATGTTTTCATGATATCCTCATTCAACCATGATCCATAGAACTCAGTCAGTCATGCGACTCAGAAAAGATTAGTAATCCAGTAACCTCAGTAATCTCATGAACTCAGTCAGTTGTCAGATATCAGTAGTATTCTATCAGTTAACGGAATTCAGTAAACTCAGTCCATATTCAAATAAATTTATCATGTTCAGTGTCTATTCAGGTGGGAGTAGAAATTAGCACCTAGTGAGCCTAAGGATGGAAACCCACCTACCAGTAGAGGGTATGATTATTAGAAGCAATCCTTACATTGTAAAACTACATAGCCTACATAGATTAAGACATCATACCTGCTAGTCGAGGGTAGATGAGGTGGCATAACCTGCTAGTCGAGGGTTCCGACCGTTCTCATTAGAGTAACCTGCTAGTTGAGGATCACTCACATATTGTCCAGACCAATGGTGCGGTATTGACACCATTCCAATCAGGGCACAGATTGGACCCCAATTACGCTATAATGCATCATTTGGGGCATGTCGGTTAGATAACTTCTTCCCACGGTTTCATGTTATAGAATTCAGGAATGTCAGATACAATCAACTCAGAAATAGTACGGAACTCAGTTAGTTTCATCAGATTAAGGACTGTCAGTTAGTTCCATCAGATTAAGGACTGTCAGATACAGTCATCCATATTATCAGTTATCAGAACTTAGTCATTTGTCATGTTAGTTATCAGTAAACTCATGTTATCACGATTTCAGATATAGTTACTATGTATGCGTGCACGTATTCTCACATTCATCTTAGTTAGTTAGCCAGTATTGTTCATGCATATGAACCCCATGCATTCAGCCTACCTCGCATGCATACCAATACATTCAAAGTACTAATGCTTTTGCACTATGGTGTCTTATACCATAGGTTCAGAGACACGAGCTCGAGAGCATCAGTAGATTCCAGTCTTAGGAGTCAAAGCTAGAAGTGAGTCCTCATCTTTTGAGGACATGATCATTCCTTTATTATCTTATTAATTAATTTATTAGTTGGAGTTAGTTGGGGACATGTCTCATCAACTTCTTATTTTGTTCAGTCAGTTAGAGGCTTTTCAGACTATTATATTTAGATAGTTATTTCAATTGTTTTGGGTGTTTCATACCCCATCCAGATGTTATATTTTTATCAGTTATGTTACATTTTTGAACCTTATGGCCTTTTAGTTCATGTTTTCGCATTATACAGTATATTATGCAGTATACAAGTACAAATATCAGTCATGGGTTAGCTTGTGGTCCTTTGGGGTCATGATCACCATCTAGTATTCTGGGTACCATATTCGGGGCGTTACAAACTTGGTATCAGAGCCTAAGTTTCAATAGAGTCCTTTGAAGTTTGAAAGCCTCATCTAGTAGAGTCTTGTGCATGGGTGTGTTGTGCGCCACATTTATGTGCAGGAAGCTATAAGATGTTTTAGGAACAGTTTCCCTTCTTTCAGTATTCATGTTGTTCCAGTGAGCATAATCTCAAGTCAATCTCTCAGTCTAATCTGTTTCTTCTCCTTATTTTAGAACATGCCTCCTAAGAGAAAAACTCAGCTTGTCCAAGAAGATCCCTTTGGATGAACATATTTCTCATGCAGAGTTCAGAGTTGCATTCAGTACTCTTACTCATTCAGTTACTGCACATAATGAACGACCAACTGTCGTTCCGGCCAACCCAGTGGATAATTCAGTAGCAGCTAGGATTCGGGACTTCACCTGAATGAATCCTCCATCCTTTCACGGGTCTAAGGTAGATGAGGACCCTCAGGAATTCCTAGATCAAGTGCAGAAGGTTACAAATATCATGGGGGTTACTTCTAGTGAGGATGTTGCTCACACTCTGTTCAACCAGTGGAAGGCAGAGAGGGCAGTTGATGCAGGTTTAGTTAAGAGGGAGGAGTTTGCTTTTGCTTTCCTTGATAGATTCTTTCCCCTGGAGCTTAGAGAAGCTAAGGTGCTAGAATTCATCAACCTCGGGCAAGGCAACATGACGGTGAAAGAGTATTCTCTTAAGTTTACTCAATCAGCCAGATATACCCCTTATGTGGTTGCAGATAGTAGGGCCAAGATGAATAAGTCTGTTTCAGAGGTAAATGATAGCGTGGTTATTGAGTACAGATCCGCCATGCTAAATAGTGATGTATCTTTAGCTAGTCTAATCACTCATGCTCCTCAGATAGAGGAGCAGAAGATTAAGATGAGGGATAAGTAGAGTAAGAGAGCAAGGACAGGTAGTTTTAACTTTGCCCAGCCTAAATCAAAAGAGAAAACCGTTCTCAATTTTGTCCTAAGTCCTGAGTTCCATCTTCTTTTTTAGCTAGTGCTCCTGTGCCTAAGTTTAGAGATAGAGCGCTAGGATCTAAGTCTTAGGGCAGTGTTATCAGTGCTCGCACCTATCCCCTTTGTTAGACTTGTGGCAAGAACCATCAGGGTACTTGCAGTGTTGGTAGTGATACCTATTTCGGGTGTGGCAACCCAGGACACAGAGTTAGAGATTGTTCATAGTCAGGTCCACAGGGTCAACTGAACCGTTCCTCAGCTCAGTCTGGTCGCCCAAATCAGTAGGTGCCACCTCCAGTGCTACTAGTGTGCAACGCCCAAACAGACTCTATGCTCTCCAGTCTCGACAAGATTAGGAAAATTCTCCTGATTTGGTTACTAGGACGTTACAGATCTTTCATGTGCATATTTATGCTTTACTAGATCCAGGTGCTTCTTTATCTTTTGTTACTCCCTATATAGCAGTTGATTTCGGAGTCAGTTCCAAAATTCTAGAAGATCCTTTTTCAGTTTCTACCCCAGTGGGTAAAACCATCATAGCTCGGCGGGTATACAAGAACTACCCGGTTATGATATCTCAGAAAGTCACTTCAACAGACTTAGTCGAATTAGAGATGACTGATTTTGATGTCATTCTCGACATGGATTGGCTTCATTCCTACTATGCCATAGTTGACTGCAGAAACAGAATAGTCCAGTTTTAGTTTTCGAATGAACCCGTCCTAGAGCGGAAGGGTAGTGTATCCGCTTTCAGAGGTCAGCTTATTTCCTACCTTTGGGCATGGAAAATGATATCCAAAGGATGTGTCTATCATCTTGTTTAAGTTAAGGACACTAGTTCCGAAACTCCAATCTTGAATTAGTCCCAGTAGTTAATGAATATTTAAATATCTTTCCTGAAGATCTTCCAAGAATTCCTCCCGAAAAGGAAATATACTTCAGATGTCGGAGTAAAAAGTTATGAATGTTTTACTCAGAGCTGCCAAAATTCCTGAGGTGCAACCGCCAGGTTGACGGACCATCGACCTAGCGATGGACCGTCACCTTGACCGTCACAGCCAAAGCAGTGAGGCAACCTTCTAGATAAGGTGCGACAGACAGATTGATGGACCGTCGAACCTGCGACAGACCTTCTCCCAAGTCGTCGCTACTTAGGTAGTGAGTCCCTATCCTAGTCCACCTACGATGGTTGAAATGACGGACCATCGATCCAGTAATGGACCGTCGCATGAGCCGTCGTAGGTTCCGTTCAGTTATTTTAAAGTCATTTTTAAAGCGGTTTTTTGGTCTTTTACCACCTATTTATATACCTAGTAATATCCGACCAAGTCTCCTAAATTCATTATTCTTCTTCTAGAACTAAGAGATTCTAATCCTTCAAGTTCAAGAACTTCAAGAATTTTATTACCAGGTATGCGTAGTGTTCATTCATGGACTCCTTTCATCCATGAAGCCCAAGAATCTCTTTTCAAAGTTTAAATGTATGGATTTCTTTATGAATTTCATATTGGATTAGCTTTGTTCATGATGAGAATGACCAATTAAATCCTAATCCATTTTGGGTGATCAATTTCATGTGGAATTGATTAGTATAGATGTAGATTCATTTGAACCTATGTTTAAACCCTTGGATGATGAAATTAGAGTTGAATTATGATGTTTATTTGTTGTATAATGTTGTCTATATATACTATGCTTACCATGTGTTTGATTAAATGCCTATGTGAAGGAAAAGTGACCAACTAGCATGATATTATGAAATCCCCATTTATGAACAAACTTATGCACATCACATGTTTGATGAATTGCTTCAATAAATGAATTATGGATTGTGATATTGATCATGTATTCAAGTAAGTCCTGCTTTGTTAGTTTCTTTCTATCGAGTCCTAGGGGTACTCGTACCCAAAACATTAGCTGTGTGCCTAGAGTCATGTCATTTTTTCACGATATCCTCAGTTAATCCATGATCCATAGAACTCAGTCAGTCATGCAACTCGGGAAAGCTCAGTAATCCAGTAACCGCAGTAATCTCACGAACTCAATCAGTTGTCAAATATTAGTAGTATTCTATCAGTTAACAAAATTTAGTAAACTTAGTCCATGTTCAGATCAGTTAATCATGTTCAGTGCTATTCAGATGGGAGTAGAAATTAGCACCGAGTGAACCCAAGGATGGGAACTCACCTGCCAGTAGAGGGTGTGATTATTAAAAGCAATCCTTGTGTTCAAGAACTACGTAGCCAGTGTAGGTTGAGATATCATACCATTTAGTCGAAGGTAGATGAGGTGGCTTAACCTGCTATTCGAGGGTTCTGACCATTCTCATTAGAGTAACCTGCTAGTTGAGGGTCACTCACATGTTGTCCTTACCAGTGGCGCGGTATTGACACCCTTACAATCAGGGCATAGATTGGACCCTAATTAAGCTATAATGCGTTATTTGAGGCATTTCAGTTAGATAACTTCTTTCCACAGTTTCATTTTATAGAATTTAGGACTACCAGATACAGTCAACTCAGATACAGTACGGAACTCAGCTAGTTCCATCAGATTAAGGACTGTCAGATACATTCACCCACGTTATCAGTTATCAGAAATTAGTCATTAGTCATGTTAGTTATTAGTAAACTCATGTTATCATGATTTCAGATATAGTTACTAAGTATGCATGCATGTATTCTCACTTTCATATTAGTCAGTTTCCCAGTATTGTTCATGCATATGAACCCAATGCATTCAGCCAACCTCACATGCATCCCAATACATTCAAAGTACTAACGCATTTGCGCTATGGTGTCTTATACCATAGGTTTGGAGATACGAGCTCCAGAGCATTAGTAGATTCCAGTCTCAGGAGTCAGAGCTAGAAGTGAGTCCTCATCTTTCGAGGACATGATCATTACTTTATTATCTTATTATTTAATTTATTAGTTGGAGTTAGTTGGGGACATGTCCCATCAACTCCTTATTCAGACAGTTCAGTCAGTAAGAGCCTTTTCAGACTATCATGTTCAGACAGTTATTTCAATTATTTTGGGTGTTTCATACCGCATTCAGATGTTATATTTTTATCAGTTATGTTACTGTTTTGAACCTTATGGCCTTTTAGTTCATGTTTTCGTATTATATAGTATATTATGTAGTTTACAAGTACAGATATCCGTCATGGGTTAACTTATGGTCCTTCGGGATCATGAGCACCGTGTAGCATTCCGGGTACCAGATTCGGGGTGTTACAACACCTACACATGATCATACAACAGATTAATTTTTCGGTAAAATGACATGACATTTTCTTCTTTTTTCATCTCCATTCTCTTGTCTTTCAAATTGCACTTGTTATTACCTTTCAAATGACCCATAGTATTCTCATCTTCTTAATCCTTCATATTCGAACAAGTTGAATTGATGTTGACACTTTGAAATTTAATCTGTAGACTTTCACACTCATCTTTCTATTTTAACTTCTTGATGTTGACTGAATTCATGTTGCTGGAGTTATCACACTGAATCTTCAAGCTTTCAAACTTATTCAATTGCATCTTAACACGATCATAATTTTTTTCTAGCTCATTAATATTGTTCACCAATCTTGGAATAATAAATTTCGATCTTTCATCAACTTGTTTCAGGTCTCTCCATCTAAAATACTTGCAATTCGTAACCTAAAAATTAAGAACATAAATAATAGATTTGTACGCCAACATCAACATTAATCAATTAGCAGAGTATGAACACAAAGCTCATAATTAGGACAAGCCCAAAATCTTCTACCGAAATTGTAATCTGATCAAGGCGTCTGCATTTACAACAAAATGTCATGTATACATCACACTTCAGCATTGGTCATTTGATCAATCTCATTCATATCTAACTTATTCAACTTGTATTTCTTCATTTCTAATCATAAAATTTCAGAAAAGAAGAGATGAAAACTTCATTATAGAGATTAAAAACTTCAAATTTTGGATTAACGATAACTGGAGACATTGTGTTTTCATTAATGGACCTAAAATTAAAACTTTAATATCGACATTAAATGGATTAAACATAAAAAATTTACACAAAAATTACCTTTTCCTTTTCGTATCAAAGAGAAACTCGAAGAAGAACCAAATTTTGTAGAAGAATCAAGGAGAACCAGCAGTTGATTTTGAGTCAAGTTACTTTATTAATGGGGGATGAAAACTTCAATTATGGATGAAGAAGAATAGGACTTAAATAAGGATTTTATTATTTAATTTCCTTTAAGACATGTGGCATTTTTCTATTGGTTAAAGAGACATAAAAAAGCTACACACCCTTCAATGTGTTGATTCATGCAGTGTGCCATGTAGGCACTTACGATTTTCGTAAACACAATTTTATTTAGTCCAGGGGGTAATAGGATCCCCTTTAAGTTGGGGTGTGTCTCAGCAATTTCGTTTATAGTTCAGGGTGGAAACAATGCATTTTCCTTATATATATATGGTTCTTCTACTAGCTAGAGATCCTATTTTTTTTATGAGCAGGAATTCAATGTCTTCTTTATGAATTATAAATTTTTTGAAAATAATTCTAGAGTAGAAGAAACTAACAACTAAATTGAACTATTTTATCAAAAATAAAGTTTAATCATAAAATGGATAAATATAGAATATTATTTTATCATTTACCTCCTAAGTTTTCAAATAAATAGAGTACATGTAAGCTTATTCCAAACAATTTCAATTGTAATTTTTGGCGGACTTCGTTAAATTTAATATCACAGTTAGAAGTTGAATGAAAATTATAGAGAAAAGACATCTTTTTCCCCCTGAACTTGTCCGCCAAACTCACTTTAACACTTAACTTCCATTTATTTATCCCCTGAACATCTTTAAAGTGTATTTGTTTGTCTCCTAAATCTGACGTGGCATTTAAAAAAAAAAAAAGAGCGCATTTATTTATTAAAAAAATTAATTTCAGCAATCTTATATTTAAAATATAAAAAAAAATTAAAAAATTAAAATAAAAATAAAAAAATGGATAATTTTTTCTTCTTTCTTCTTCAAATCATCATCATCAACAACACTCAAACCTCCATTAACAACCTCAAATTTTTTTCACTTTCCTCTGTTAACAACACCACCCAAGAACAATGCTTTCCTTTAATTTTTTTTCACTTTCCTCCATTAACAACAACACCCAAGAACAATATTTTTCTTTAATTTTTTTCACTTTCCTCCATTAACACCACCACCCAAGAACAACATGTTCCTTTAATTTTTTTTTTCACTTTTCTCCATTAACACCACCCAAAAACAAACGTGAAAATACTATTAAATAATTTTCTCCTTTGAACATCATCTCAACCTTCAATCCAACTCCCTCAAAATTAGATAAATAT
>NC_061116.1:23083989-23099761 GCF_002878395.1 Capsicum annuum | reverse complement strand
GCATATGTAACCCACTCTCCGTTGTGAGAGTGGTATTCAGTTTTGAGGGGTGAAACAAATACACTTTAAAGATATTAAGGGGGGTAAATAAACAAAAGTTAAGTTTAAGTACTAAAGTGAGTTTGGAGGACAAGTTCAGGGGGAAAAAGATGTATTTTCTCAAAATTATTCTCACTAAGTTTTATAGTTGAAAGGTTATTAGTATTTCATATTTTTAACGATTAAGGATCATTTAAATTCAAAGTTCAAACTTAAGATACTTTTTTGGTCATTTTCCTTTCATCTTTTGAGTCACTTTTAGCAATTATTGATTTTTAAGAAAAATGCATAAAGTTGGATGCCATTATTGAAATAATAAAAAAAAAAGATAAATGATTTTAGTGGGATATTTTTCTAAGTTGAGTGATAATATGAGGAATTTACTCGAAAGTCTTTCAATCATCTCACACTTTGAAATATTGTAAAAGAACTATTTTCTCTGTTATTAATTAGTTGTCGCCTTTACTGAAAATAGATATTTCTTAATATTTTTCATTTCACAAAATCTTGGAATAATTAATTGTTTGTTTTCTTAGTTGTTTGTTTTTCACTTTGGAAAGTGCTAAATGACCACAATTTTTTGGCCCAAATTTGGCCACAATTGTGAAAATACTTACATAGCCTTGTTTTAGATTTTATCATATTTTCTTAAATAAATCTCCTCCAAATTATATTAATAAATGCAATAACTTTTTCCTATTCCCTAAACTTATGGAACAACTAAAATTGATTTATACAAGAACAATTAATAAATATAAAAAATTTTGACATGCTCTGAGTATTTTATATGTATAATAAATTACATAGTTAATTAAATTAAAAATTATACATTTACTTATAATTTAAAAAAATAATAAATATATTTTATATGATTAGACTCCTTTTAATATAATGTATAAGTAAATGTATATTTCACTTCAAATTCAACTTTTGTCAGTTCAACTTAAATATATTTATCACTTATTTAAATTGAAACTTAATGTTTTACCTTAATAAAATATTTTATCTTTCAATGTATGTTGAATCTTTTCTTTAAATTATGATGATATACACGCACATCTACATACATTTCAATCTAAACTTCATATTCCTCTATATTAATCGACTAAAGGGAGAACAAAAGATTTAATTTGAAAATTATATAATCCAATTCAAAAAAATTTTATTTCAAATTAAAATGATATCTTGGAATAAAATTTAAAATAAAAGAATCAATAATCTTAATTATTTGAGACGTGGAGTTGATAAATAAAATTTGAATATGTCATTTATATTTCTATGTTTAAATTTTTATTATGTCTTAGTCATAATATTTGTTTTAAATTATGTTTCTTGATTGCTTATTAATTATTTCACTTTTCAATTTTGTTTCTTGATCAACCCAAAAATAATTGACCAAAAATATTCAAAAATAATTCTTTAATTTATTCAATTCCAATGAAATTATAAATATTCAATGTCATACAACAGTATTTACTATTTTAATTTCTTAATAACACATAATTGTAATATGCATTCAAGATATAAAAGAATGTCAATCAATAATTTTTTTCTTAAAATAGTGGGTGTTCATGATTCCATGGGGATTAATTGTTGATTATGATTAAAATAAAATAAAACAATTAATTTGGTTCAGTTTTTTGGTTTATAACTAGCTATGATGAATTGATAATTAAAAAATAATAAAGACATGAAACAATTATTTCATATGAACACTATATATTAATAAATTGATATCTACTATTGCTAGATAATTATAGTTAAATCTTTTACATTATTTTTCAATGCTCTTTTGAAGCTTTAGCGTGTTTATGTTGCATAATTATAGAGATTACTCCATTTCACATGTCTAACATCCACAAAACAACATAAAGCTATAAATAAAATAGTCAACCTTTCAAAAATCAAAAGAGCAATCCATTGAGTAAATTAAAAATAAACTATACACTACACCACATACAAACAATTAGATTTAGAGTGTGGTATTTTTTTTTTCATATTTTTCAAGAAAAGAAATTCAAAAATATAGTAGTACATGTGAAAATAAGTAGACTAAAATCAAATTAATGATTATAAAGTATAAAATATTTATATTTTGTTATGAAAAAAAAATATCATTTATTCAACTAATTTATATATATAATTTATTCATTCACAGACTAAAAGCTCAAACCCAATTGATTTCTTTCTTAAATTAAATAAAGAAGGAGATGATTCGGAAAAGAATTCATTGCACTCTGAATTGTGGTTATTTTTAGTAAAATAAAAATCAAGCTAAATATTGTTAATTTTTAAAACCAAAAATCAAATCAAATCAAATATCGATTTTTTTATTTGATTCCATTTAAAATCAAATCACATCAAATGTTGTTAGAGTGATGAGAAGAAGAGTATCTTTATGACTCATGTGAGTTTGCAGTGTATGCCACACTATTTTGTTTATGTTTTACTTTAATTTTGAATTTGATTTTTTAATACGGTGTGAGTTAAATTTATTTTTAATTTAGTCTTGTTAGAGTGTGTATCTTTCAATTTACCTTTTAAATTATAGTTTCATCATTTCTTTTTATTTATTTCATTTGAGTTGTTTTTATATATTTTTTTAATCTTTCGAGAATAATTTGATTAAAATCTTCCTATTGTACCTTTGTTCAATAAATGTAATTACTATTGATTTTAAAAAAAGGGTTAAAATTTAATTAGGGATGTATTAATAAAATTATTTTTAATTTTATAGTAGTAAAGAATTTATTAAAGGGTGCCCCCAACTCAAACAGAGCAAACAAAAAGGAACGACGGTAGTATAAATAGCTAGGTCACAAAAATTTGACCCAAATTAGTCCACAGTTGTTAAAAAACTACAATGACTTTTTCCTTTCAAAACAAACAAATTTTTCCTTTTTTTTAATCAAAAAAATTAAAGTCTTTGTTATTTTCTAAACAAAAAAGTTAATTGCAACACTAGAAAAAGGTAATAAATACAAATGATCATTTCTTAAATTATAATTTTTAATTTCAAATTCTCTCTATATAAATGATTTTTTAAAAAATAAATTATATGGTTTTATAACGTGTCAATGCCAATTACTTCTTAAGTGTTTTGAACTTTGACTAGCTTTATTGAAATATTTTAAAGATATATTTAAAAATGTAATTTTTAAATTTGATTTAACAAAATAAATAATAAAATTACTTAATTAGAGGTAACATTAATAACAAATTTAACTAATGATTCATAAGTTATCAGATCGACTTAACATATGGACTCAATGCTACTACATTAATGTGTAAGTATTCTCTTAGGTTGTTGTTAATTAGAATCATCACCTAATTATTTAAATATTTAACTTATTTTTAAAAGATGACAATTAATAAATACGTAAAACTTCAACATCAATATTTGACCCTCATGGGTTGTTATAAAACAAGATCTACACTTATAAATCATATAATTTTTATAATTTATATGAAATGTCGATGTCTTCCATGTCTAAAGTACTTTGAGTTTTTACTATAGTTATTATAATATTTTTAAATTATGTTTAAATATTTATTTATATATATTAAATTTATTTAAATATAATAACTTATAACTTTATTTAATCAGAGATCATAATAATAACAAATATAAGAAATGATTCCCAAGTTATCAAATCAGTTAATATTTGGGTAACATACTATAATATTAATGTGTGACTCTCTTGGATTGTTGTTAACTAGAGTCAAACAATATAATTTTTACAACTTTTTTATATCCATCATGTCAGAAGTGTTTAAGTTTTAATTATCATTTTAAAAATTATTTTCAAACTATATTTGAATATTATTCAAACGTGCAAAATTTTAGAGAGAGGAATTCACCTAGTGCGGAGACTGGTTGAGCAGTATAGAGAGAGGAAGGGGGATCTGCACATGGTATTTATTGACTTGTAAAAGGCATATGATAAAGTCCCTTAGGAGGTTCTTTGGAGATGCTTGGAGGTGAGGGGGTCCCTGTGGTGTACATTCGTTCGATTAGGGACAAGTACGAGGGAGCGAAGACTCAGGTAAGGACCGTGGGAGGGGATTTTGAGCATTTTTCGATCTTGACGGGGTTGCACCAGAGATCGAATCTTAGTCTATTTTTATTCGTCGTAGTAATGGATATGTTGACATGTAGTATTCAAGATGAGGTGCCATGGTATATGCTTTTTGCGGATGATGTAGTCTTGATTGATGATTCTCTTTAAGGTGTTAATGATAAGTTAGAGGTTTAGAGACAAACCCTGGAAACTAAAGGTTTCAGGTTGAGTAGTACCAAGACGGAGTACTTGGAGTGCAAGTTTAGTGACTCGAGACAAGAGGACGAGGTGGTAGTGAAGTTGGAGTCTCAGGTGGTGTGTAAGAGGGATAGTTTTAAGTACCTTGGGTCTATGATTCAGGGGAATGAAGAGATTGATGCGGATGTTTCTCACCGTATTGGGGAAGGTTGGTTGAAATGGCGGCTCGCCTCAGGAATTTTATGCGATAAGAAGGTGTCCCCCAAGCTTAAAGGCAAATTCTATAAGTTGCAGTTCGGCCGACTATGTTGTATAGAGCGGAGTGTTGGCCAATTAAGAATTCTCATATCCAAAATTTGAAGGTGGAGGAAATGAAGATATTACATTGGATGTATAGTTTCACGAGGGCTGACAGGGTTAGGAATGAGATTATTAGGGAGAAAGTGGGAGTGGCGTCGGTGGAGGATAAGATTTGGAAAGTGAGGTTGAGATCATTTGGTCATGTGATGAGAAGGGGCACAGATGCTCTAGTTCGTAGGTGTGAGAGATTGGCCTTGGATGGTTTCATACGAGGTAGGGCAGACTGAAGAAATACTGGAGATAAATGATTAGATGTGACATGGAGTAATTTTGGGTCATTGAGGACATGACCCTCAATAGGAATGTTTGGAGAAAGAGGATTAGGGTAGAGGGCTAAGGGGGGTGGTCAAGTCATAGGCTATAGTTAGGAGAGTTTGGTGTAGCTTGGGTGGTAGTGCTAGGGTTGGGGGAGTAGGGTGACCTTTGTTGGTTAATGTACTTTATTTTTTGTGGTTGTCGTGTCGCTGTTATTTTCATCATGTTGTATGCTTGTGACATTCAAATATGGTCCTTTGCCTTGAGCCGGGAGTCTTTCGAAAATAGCCTCTCTATTAATGGTATAGACTGCATACATTCTACCCTCCCCAAACCCCACTATGTGAGAATATATTGGGTTTGTTGTTGTTGTTGTTGTTGTTGTTGTTGTTGTTTGATTTATAAATTATCAAAACGGTGTAACATAAAGGTGCAAGACTTTAATATTAATACGTGACTTTCGTAACCATAATTTTACTGTTCCTATTAATGTCTTTTCTATATATTCTGGTGTGTTTGTTGTATCTATTTTATTATTTATTAAAATTAATATTTCTTTTAATTGTTCTCTTCCTTTTCTAAGCTGGTTTCTATAATTAATTTCTTCATATAGCCAACTTTTTTTCTTTAACTCTTTGAATATATTCTAGCATTTTTAATCTGTATAATATCCATCTGAATAATAACCATCTGAATAATAATTTCTACCATAGAAATCTATATTTTCTAATTCATCTTCTATCCAATTAGTACTTAGTAACTCATCTTCAAAATCAAATATTTTTTCCCATATTATTTTCTTTATGTCTTCTAATTCTAAGTCTTTTATGATATGTAAAACCAGTATCTTAGTTTCTTCAGATATATAACTTGTCAGAATATTCATATTATGCTTAGGTTTCTACGACTAACTTGGATAACTTGGAATTGGATTCTAGTAATTAAATCCTTTATCATAGTATTTATTAGTTGTTTGTTTTAATCTTAATAATTCTTGTATATTTTCATTAAGGAATTCTATATATTTTATATCCTTAGTTCTCATATATTTTTCTAGATTGGTCATTAGTTTTTCTACTAATTGTATATTTTTCATATCCACTTTCCAATATTCTAAATATACATAATTTATCATGGTTGATGTGTAGGTTTGGTATGTAAGTATTTGTAAGAGTAGGTAGGTAGGTGTAGTATGTAATTTATTCTAGTCATAACATATTTATCAAATATTTTTTCCAATATGATTTTCTTATATCTACAATTTCTATATCCTTAAGTATATATAAAACAAGTAATTTAAATTTATCTACCATTTCATCAGATAAATAAGTATTCATTTTTGATAAGATGCTTTTTCAAAATATTCCCTTCAATCATACATAACAAAATATGATCATTTTAGATTACTATATAATAGATTATTCTTAAATAACATGTTCTTCGGTCGCTACCTACTCTGGCTATTCCCCTATCACGGCTTTCTTGCCTCATCGGTTTCACTTTTAGGATGGCATAGTTCTTTAGGGATTTTTTTTCTTTTCCAATTTAATAATAAACTTCTTAACATGATAATTTTTCGAATAATTCTACTATAAAGTAACTAACATGAACTTATTTTATCATATCATGATTGTCAGAAATTTATAATTTAGCTATTCATAATCACAAATATAAATACATGTTCTGGTAAATCTAATAATTCTAGATTTTCCATGGTTGTTTGATGATTCATATCTTTTCCTTGGAAATATACCTGTTTTTATTAAATAATTCAAAAGTTTTGTGTACAAGAGAGGGTTTTGCTTTAACTCATGAAGACTTGCCCTCCATCTGCCTTTGGTTCCTCTATTTATAAAGGGAAAATGAATATTTTACACTATTCCTATTCTTTACACGTATCCCTAGCTTTTTACAAAAAGTTTTCAAAAAATTATGATATCTACTGAATAATTATTGTACAAGAAAGTCAAAAAGCCTATGCCTAAAAAGTTAAAGCTATTAATGGCTAAAAAGTCTTCCTAATAATAATGACTATACAACTTATTTACGTAACAAGATTTAAAAGGCTATACAATAATTCACATGTCGCTTTCTAGCTCTTATTATCTTTTTCTCTGCCATTATTGCCCTGTTGTTATCTACTTTTCATCTTCTCCTTGTCGTATCTGTTGCTTTCTTATCTTCTTGCTATTGTAGCATCACATCTGGAATAAAGTTGTGTTTGCCTCTATATCTGCTACATATGTGGTCATCGTATCTTTGGCCAACCTGTTTATAGAATTGATCCATAACTTTTTCTGAAATAACTCCTTTCGTAATAGATCTTATGACTGGTAACTCTTCTAGTTTTAGGATCGTCATGACCCATTTTCTTATCACTTCTCTGTCATTTTCTCTGATATTTTTACAAGTAGAGTAAACCAATAATTGATTTCTGTTATAGTAAATCCAAATTGGGTTTTGATTTATATAATTATTTGCTAACTCAGTCAATATACTACTAAGTCCAATAAGTCTCTTGTTTTGGTAAAAGTTCGATATCTGATTTTTGGTTATTTCTTCTTGTTCGCATATTTCTTCAGGGATAGTATAATCTCGTGTCATTCCTATCTTGACAATAGTAATTGTCTATTTTATTTCATTAAACAATATTTCTGCTGGTGCTGAGTAAAAACGAACATAGAATAACTGTCCCTCCGTAATCCTCTTATACTCCATAAATCCTTTGTAAATATCTGGAATTCCTGTTAACTCTTCTTCAGTAGTTATGTAGACTGTAGATAACAGTCCATAATAGTAATATGAAGTAATTAAGTTTGCACTAGTGCTAGGCAAAGCAATAAGTTTGTTATAGTTCTGACATTTTTGTGTAATATATCCTTGGTGTTGTTTTGCTAAATCTTTACTCTGGATAGGTTTTGTATTTAACATTTTTTGTAAAGTATAAATATTATCAATATATGTACGAGTGATATGGTTATAAGTCTGCTTTTGTTGATTGAGTGATTCGGAATATGTGTGTATCTGGGGAGGTATAGATGACTATGACTTTTGTATATTTGATGTATATGGTTTTGAGAATATCTAGTTGAGGTTATCATTCTTTTACTTTGGTGGTTCAGGTTTATTTTGAGTGACTATATTCTTTCCTTTGGATACATCACCTACGCCTACAGCTGTAACTGTAATTTCGTTAGTAATTTGAGTTTTTAGGTGTTTCTCATTGTCACCTTCTAGGTCTAGTTTTTTAATGTACTCTTCCTACACAGTATCTTTGCTAATAGCTTTTTCTTGTTTTTTATAATGCTCAACTTGCACTTTTACATTTGTAACTTCAGTAGTTAAGGTGATTACTCTTTCTTGTAATAACTTCATTTGTTCAAACACTTGTAATATTAAGTCTGTTTGGGTATCTTTGAAATCAGCTTCTTCCATTGGTAAATCAATTTGAGTAGCTTTGTCTTGATATATAATCTGCAATAACATTCTTGTCAGTCTTGATTACTTCAATCATAAATGTAATCGTAACATTCTTGATAGTGACCAAAAAACATGTTATTTAAGAATAATCTAGTATATAGTAATCTAAAATGATCATATTTTGTTATGTATGATTGAAGGGAATATTTTGAAAAGCATCATATCAAAAATGAATACTTATTTATCTGACGAAATGGTAGATAAATTTAAAATAATTATTTTGTATGTACTTAAGGATATAGAAATTGTAAATATAAGAAAAATCATATTGGAAAAAATATCTGATAAATATTTTATGACTAGAATAAATTACATGTCATACCTACCTACCTACTCTTAGAAATACTTACATACCAAACCTACACATCAACCATGATAAATTACGTATATTTAGAATATTGAAAAAATGGATATGAAAAATATACAATTAGTAGAAAAACTAATGGAAACCAAACTAGAAAAATATAAGAGAACTAAAGATAAAAAAATATATAGGATTCCTTAATGAAAATATACAAGAATTATTAAAATTAAAACAAACAACTAATAAATACTATTATAAAGCAATTAATTACAAGAATCCAATTCCAAGTTATTCAAGTTATTCGTAGTAATCTAAGCATAATATGAATAATATGACAAGTTATATATCTGATTAAACTAAGATACTTGTTTTATATATCATAAAAGACTTAGAATTAGAAAACATAAAGAAAATAATATGAAAAAAAATATTTGATTTAGAAAATGAGTTACTAAGTACTAATTGGATAGAAGATGAATTAGAAAATATAGATTTCTATGGTAGAAATAATTCAGATAATTATTATTCAGATGGATATTATACAAATTAAGAATGCTAGAATATATTCAAAGAGTTAGAGAAAAATAAAGTTGGCTATACGAAAAATTAATTATAGAAATCAGCTTAGAAGAAGAAGAGAACAATTGGTATCAGAGCGAACTTAAGAGCTACAAACAATTGGTATCCACGCACAAACAAAAATAGATCCATTAGAGCTATAACAGATCTATTTAAGTTACCCAAGTTATCCGCACCCCCTACAATTGGTATCAGAGCGATGTTATTTAAAGTTATGGAAGTAGTATATATTTGAATTTATTTGATTAATTTATTAATTATGATAAAATTAGATTTAGATATCCACAAAAATATTATAAATATTGCTTAGATGAATAACGAACAAAAATTAAAAAAATATAAAGAATTAAAACAAATAATATCTGAAAAACGTAAAGAATTAAAAATAAGGATAGAAAGACTACAGTATAACATAATTATCGAAGTTATTAAAAATTCAATAAATGCACAAAAATAAGAAATATCAAATTTAGAATCAACAATAGATAGTCTAGAATATATATATCAACATAACCTATATATATTTAAATAAAATGAACAAAGAAGAATTTATAAAATATGAAAAAACATATGAAAATCATGAAGGATCAAAAATAAAAATAATATTCTCTAATTTAGGAAGAAGATATAAGAAAATAGGTAAACACTTATATTTAGTGTTAGAAAAAGAAGAATTAAAATTAGAAGATAAGTTGGCAGCCATAGTAAGAATAGAAAGAGGAAACGAAGAAATAGACAGAAAAAAGAAAATAGATAAAATAAAACAACAAACTAAAAAATAAATACAAAAAATAGAAGAAACTAAAAATAGTAGGACTGCTGAATTAGAAAAAGAACTACAAATGCTAAAAGCTTTGTATGAAAAAAGATAGAAAAAAAAGAAGAAGAAAAAGATAAAGAACAAAAATTATTAATTGAGATAAATCAATTTAAAAAAAAAATTAGAAATAAAAAATAAAGAATTAAAAACCAGTGAATTAGAAATAAATAAAATAGATGCAGAAGAAATAGATAATTATGACTTGGAAGATAGTGAAACATCTACAGAAATCTAGAAAATATAGGAAAACTAGAAATTAATGAAGAACAAAAAGTAACTAATAAAAAAATTTAGAACTAACAAATACATAAATAAATACTCTAGATAAAAATATAATACTTAGTACATCAGAAATAAGAAAACCAACCTATATTTACAAAAATAAGTTTAAAAGATGGTATACATGAAATTTCAGAGAATAAAACAGATAATGAAATAGATAGTGAATTATATGAATCAAATGATTGAAGAAGATATAACAATAAACAAAATAACTGAAGAAGATATAAAAATAATAACAAAGGAAGAATATTTAAATGAAGAAGGAACAGATCAAAAAATAATATTTGATAATAATATATTTAACGAAATAAAAGGAAAAGAGTTAGACTTAAGAGTAGAGAAAATATTTAAAATACCAACAATAAAAAATATATTTAGTAGAAAAAAGGAAGAATACTACGTAGTAAGTCAAAAATAACATGTAATAGACTGTAGATATGCAAAAGGAAGAGCTAGTATACCACTAGTAACAAGGAGAATGATTAATAAAGAAATAAATGATATAAAAAATAAAGACCCAATAAAATATGTACACTTTGGAGAACAGAGATACTAATAAAAACATGTTTTAGAGAAGGAATAGATACACCAATAGAATTATATTTAGCAGATGATAGAATTATAAAATCTATAGGAAAAAGTATAATAACTGTCATAAAAGGAAATTTAATATACCAAAAATTTAAATTTATAATAAGTGTGAATTATTCAGTAGCAATAACAGATAAAAAAATAGATAAATTATTAGTATTATATTTGAAAATATCAGAAATAGAACTAACCCCAAGAAGTAAACTATTTATAGTAAGATATAAAAATCTATATGTATTAAGAACAAAACATAAAATAACATGAAAAAATAAAATTAATAAAATACAAATAGAAAGTTCTTTTCAACAATTCGTAAAAACAATTGATAATAATGATTATAGTTATAAAAGTATTGACATAGAAGAAGATTTAGAAATAATAAATGATAGAATAAGTACATCAAAAAGAATAGCTCATGAAAAACCAGAATCATCAAGCATGTAAAAAAGAACAAGTTATGAAACAACTTCAACAGTTAATTTAAACCAATATTACATAACAGGAACAATAAATGAAAAAGAATATTTAATACTCTTAAACACAGGACAAAAAGAAAATTATATAGCAAAATATCTAGTAAAAAGTGAAGGAATAAAATCTAATAGTAATATATGCCCAAATCTACCAAAGAGTCTAATAAACATTAAGGATACGGCAGAAAAAGAAATAATAATAGGAGTTAGAAAAATAAAAATAGAATTTGAAATAAAGGAAGAAATGCTAAAAGAAGACGTAATATTAGGATTAAAATGGTTAGAACGAGTAAAACCATACAATATAGAACATACACAATTATCTATAACATATAATAAAGAAAGATTATTCATAAAAAAGAGCTTTAACATGATATGAAAATATATGTACTCATAAAAATAATAGTAGAAGGATATTATAATAGGTATTATACACCTATGATAGATACAGGAGTAGAAGCAAACTTATGTAGATACAACTGTTTACCAAAAGGTAAATGGGATAAGTTAAAAGTACCAATAGTAGTCAAAGGATTTAATAATGAAGGAAGCTTAATTACATATAAAACTAAGAATATAAAAATACAGATATGAGATAAAATAATAATGATAGAAGAAATCTATAATTATGAACTAACATCAAAAAATATGCTTTGAGGAATGTCATTTTTAGATAAATTATACCCACATATAATAACTAAAATAGATTGGTGATTTACAATACCATGTAAACAAAAAGTAAGAGAAAAAAGAGTTATTAATAAAATAAGAAAGAAAACTGATTGGATAAAAGGAAATGAAAAAATTACACAAAAGTTAGAAAATATAAAAAAGAATTTAAAAGGATAAAAACATAAAGGATTTAAAAGGATGTAAAAAATATAAAACTACTATAAAAATTGAATTAATAGATAAAAGTAGCATAATAACTCAAAAACCATTAACATATAATTTTGACGATTTTAAAGAATTTAAAATGCATATAGATGAATTATTAGAAAAACAATATATACAAAAAAGTAATAGTAAACACAATAGTCCAGCATTTATAGTAAATAAACATAGTGAACAAAAAAGAGGAAAAAGTAGAATGGTTATTGACTATAGAAATTTAAATGCAAAAACTATGACATACAATTATCCAATACCAAATAAGATATTAAAAATAAGACAAATATAAGAATATAACTACTTTAGTAAATTTGACTGTAAATCAGGATTTTACCACTTAAAGTTAGATGAAAATTCTAAGGAATTAACCGCATTTACTAGACCACAATGATTTTATGAATGGAACGTATTACCATTTGGATATAAAAATGCACCAGGTACATACCAACACTTTATGGATAGTTACTTTAAACAATTCCCTAATTGTATAGTATACATAGATGATATACTACTATATACAAAAACTAAAGAGGAACATTTAAAATTATTAGAACAATTTACAGATATAATAGAAAAATCGGGAATAAGTTTAAGTGAAAAGAAAGCCAAAATTATGAAAATCAGATAGAGGTTTTAGGAATACAAATAGATAAAAGTGGAGTAAAAATGCACCAACATATAATACAAAAAATAATAAATTCAAAAGAAGAATTAGATACAAAAAAAAATTATAATCATTTTTAGGATTAGTAAACCAAGTAAGTGAATATATACGAAAATTAGCAGAAAACCTAAAGCCTTTACAGAATAAATTTAAAAAGGATGTAGAATATAATTACAACGAATAAGAAATTCGGAGATTAGTATTGAATATATTAAATTTTACATTTATGATTGAAATAATCAAGACTGACAAGAATGTTATTGCAGATTACATATCAAGACAAAGCAACTCAAACTGATTTACCAATGGAAGAAGCTGATGTCAAAGATACCCAAACAAACTTAATATTACAAGTGTTTGAACAAAGAAAGTTATTACAAAAATGAGTTATCACATCAACTACTGAAGTTATAGATGTAAAAGTGTAGGTTGAGTACTATAAAAAAACAAGAAAAAGCTATTAGCAAAGATATTGTACAGGAAGAGCACATTAAAAAACTAGATCTAGAAGGTGACGATGAGAACACGTTAAAACTCAAATTACTAACGAAATTATAGTTACAGCTGCAGGCGCAGGAGATGTATCCAAAGGAAACAATATAGTCACTCAAAATAAACCTGAACTACCAAAGAAAAAGAATTATAACCTCAACCAGATATTCTCAAAACCATATACACCAAATATACAAAAATCTGAGTCATCTATACCTCCCCAGATACACACATATTCCGAATCACTCAATCAATAAAAACAGACTTATAACCATATCACTCTTACATATATTGATAATATTTATACTTTACAAAAAATGTTAAATACAAAACCTATCCAGATTAAAGATTTAGCAAAACAACACCAAGGATATATTACATGAAAATGTCAAAACTATAACAAACTTATTGTTTTGCCTGGCACCAGTGCAAACTTAATTACTTCATGTTACTATTATGGATTATTATCTACAGTTTACACAACTACTGGAGAAGAGTTAACAGGAATTCCAGACATTTATAAAGGATTTATGGATTATAAGAGGATTACGAAGGGACTGTTATTCTATGTTCGTTTCTACTCAGCACCAGCAGAAATATTGTTTGATGAAATAAAACAGACAATTACTGTTGTTAAGATAGGAATGACACAAGATTATATTATCCCTGAAGAAATATGCGAACAAGAAGAGATAACAAAAAATCAGATACCGGACTTCTACCGAAACAAGAGAGTTATTGGACTTAGCAGTATATTGACTGAGTTAGCAAATAATTATATAAATCAAAACCCAGTTTGGATTTGCTATAATAGAAATCAATTATTGGTTTACTCTACTTGTAAAAATATCAGAGAAAATGACAGAGAAGTGATAAGAAAATGGGTCATGACGATCCTAAAACCAGAAAAGTTACCAGTTACAAGATCTATTACGAAAGGAGTTATTTCAGAAGAAGCTATGGATCAATTCTGTAAACAGGTTGGCCAAAGATACGATGACCACATATGCAGCAGATGTAGTGGCAGACACAACTTTATTTCATATATGATTCTACAATAGCAAGAAGATAAGAAAGCAGCAGATACGACAAAGAGAAGATGAAAAGAAGTTAACAACGGAGCAATAATGGAAGAAAAAGATAATAAGAGCTAGAAAGCGACATGTGAATTATTGTATAGCCTTTTAAAACTTGTAACATAAATAGGTTGTATAGTCATTATTATTAGGAAGACTTTTTAGTAAAAGCCATTAATAGCTTTAACTTTTTAGGTATAGGCTTTTTGATTTTTTTTGAACAATAATTATTAGGTAGATATCATAATTTTTTGTAGACTTTTTGTAAAAAGCTAGGGATACATGTAAAGAATAGGAATCGTGTAAAATATTCATTTTCCCTTTATAAATAGAGGAACCAAAGGCAGATAGAGGGTAAGTCTTCATGAGTTGAAACAAAACCCTCTCTTGTACTCAAAACTTTTGAATTATTTAATAAAAATAGGTATATTTTCAAGGAAAAGATATGAATCATAAAACAACTATGGAAAATCTAGAATTATCAAATTTACCAGAACAGGTATTTATATTTGTGATTATGAATAGCTAAATTCATAAATTCCTGACAACCATGATATGATAAAATAAGTTCATGTTAGTTACTTTATAGTAGAATTATTCGAAAAATAGCATGTTAAGAAGTTTATTAGCAAAGTGGGAAAGGAAAAAAACCCTAAGAACTATGCCATCCTAAAAGTGAAACCGGTGAGGCAAGAAAGCCGTGATATGGGAGTAGCCAGAGTAGAGGCGTTGTTTAAGGGAAAAGTATCCAAATTACCATGCTAATAGTGACCGAAGAATATGTTATTTAAGAATAATCTAGTATATAGTAATCTAAAATGATCATATTTTTTTATATGTATGATTGAAGGAAATATTTTGGAAAAAGCATCATATGAAAAATGAATACTTATTTATCTGACGAAATGGTAGAAAAATTTACAATACTTGTTTTATATATACTTAAGGATATAGAAATTGTAGATATAAGAAAAATCATATTGGAAAAAATATTTGATAAATATTTTATGACTAGAATAAATTATATACCACATCTACCTACCTACTCTTACAAATACTTACATACCAAACCTACACATCAATCATGATAAATTACGTATATTTAGAATATTGGAAAATGGATATGAAAAATATACAATTAATAGAAAAACTAATGAAAACAAATCTAGAAAAATATATGAGAACTAAAGATATAAAATATATAGAA
>NC_061116.1:23071742-23080989 GCF_002878395.1 Capsicum annuum | reverse complement strand
AATAGAGAAAAAGACAGAAATACCCTAAGGTAAGGCTTCTAAAATGAAGCTGAATTATATAAATAATCATAACAATGCGGAAAGAACTTATCCAGAATACCAATCATGCCCAAAACCAGGTATCAATAGTGTAAGAACTACTAATAAAAGCCAAGAGTCAAATACATCAAAAAAATAACCACAAAGGAATAATAATTGTCTCCGAATACTAATAAAGACATAACTCGTATAGAAAGATAGAGGTGAACTTCGAATGCATGAATGTCCAACCGCTACTTTCGAAGCTCCAACAATTGCCCGAATCAAGTAAGCTGAGGCGCACTCGAGCTAGGACCTACACCAAAAGGGCCCAGTGGGCATGATTACGGTCCACTTGTACTCAGTAGGTATCATAGGCCGACCAAGAAAAGTGGTAAATAGAGCATACAAAATATACACTAAGGGAACGTCACCTGCAATCAGAAAATGCCCCACAATGGTAGCCCACACCGCTTGCACTAACAGTTCTAATATATCTCACATATATTACCAAAAACACACCAATATACAGAACACAATTATACATTATGTTACATATAATTAGAACAAGAGAGAACATATAGATACAAGATCATCAAATACAAGTAAAGGAAGGTAAGAAAAATACATAGATGATAAGTCAATAAGACAATACAACACAACATAAACACAATAAAATAAGTGCAATGTATATGATAATGATGATGATGATGATGTTGATGATGTACGAGGTTGTCGTACAACTTCTGGGATCGTCGCACAATCCCCGTATACACCTACGGAGCTAATGCATCCCGACGTAGGACCCATGAGGGGTTAGTCAACCCATATACAATCCACATATCTCATATCTCTTTTCCGACACATCCCTCGAAAAGGGTTTTATAAGGTGTTAGAATATTTTTAAAAAGGTGTTGCCAGTGTTTCTCAAATGTTGCCATGGTGGTACCAATATTTCATGAATGAGTATGATATGAAGATGCAATGCTCACAACCAATCACAATAAGTATTTCTACAACCAACCACATGATATATTTCCACAACCAACCATAATGATACATTTCCACAACCACATGAGCCAATATCCATTCATTATTTTTGTTTCATCCATGAATTTCCACATGTCTCATATACCAATAAAGTATGAATATAATCACAATACACCAATGGTACAACATTAAACAATACAATACAATTATTCATATGTATTCAAGACTATCAATATCATATAGGACTCCACACGGTCAAACATATCACATAATATTTCAATTTCAACAATTATATCTCATATAGGACCCCACACGGGCACAAAACATAGATAGCCATTTTTCATGATTAGTTCCCATCCTTAACATACATTTTGTACCATCATTTACTACCCAGCCCAGTCTGAAGAGTTAAGTCATAACCTACCTCGAAAGCCGAAATCGGTCCACTACACTTGAACCCACAACCCTACCTTTTACGAACAATCCCTAACTTCACTAGAAACATCAAATATGAAATATACGCGTCAAAATAAAACCAACTGCACCCATATTGACTACTTTTGGTTCAGGATCAAAACGGATCTCCAAAATAGATTTTCGAAAAAGAAGGGCAAAATCGAAACTTTACTTCAAAAACATGTTCCCCATGCTTTTAGGAACCTGCATCTGAAAATCCAAGTTAAATCGAGTAAAAAATGAGGTTCAAATCAAAGAAAAGCCATTTTTGAGCTTTACCGGGTAAAATATTTAAAATTCGGGTTAAAATCAAGAATTGGAGTTGTTTTGATGGTTAAATCAATGAAAAATTAGTAATTATAAGATAAAAGTACTATTCAAGTGAAAATAAGTGAAATTTAGATTTAAAATCATGCCCTAATATTTTTGGAGTTTTGAGAAATTTATCAAGAAATTACTAAGAAAATGGATGAATTCTTACCTTAAATCCATAATAAAACCAAAAAAAAGGTGTTAATCTATCTTTCTAAACTCTCACAAACTTCACTTTTAAGCTCTCAAACTATTTAAGGTTTAACTCTCAAGAGACAAGATGAAAAATGAGCAAAATGGGCTAAAAAGGTGAAAGAAATCTGCTATAAATTGCAGATTTTTCTGCAATAACTATGCAGTCTTTTTTTTCTAAGTCGAAATGGACTTCGACGGGGTGCTCGAAATTCGTTCGGAGTCTGTTTTATGCAAACGAACTATGCAACCACACTAAATTCGACGTTCCGGACGCGATGAGAATACCAGATTTTCCATAAAAAGTCATTTTCACAAAATTGACCCTCGAAATCCGAAATCACAATTTTTCAAATCGAGGATCAAAATGAGATTTAAAAGTCGTAAAATCATACCAAATATGCTAACACACTAAAATCAATATTTTGGATCTGCTGGCGAAGTTGTATTTTCCATACGAGGTCGTTTCTATTAAATGTGGATCCCACACCCAACTTTCCAATTTTTCAACTTTCCGATCAATAGGTCGAAATGAGCTCGGGTGCACCGGCACCCGAACCAAAAGTCTACCTAGCCTAAAATCGATATTTATTGAAAATACAACTAGTTCTACTGTGTCTTCTGTATTTTTTTATATTTTCTATCTTTTGTGTAATTTTTTCACTTCCTTTTATCCAATCAGTTGTCTTTCTTATTGTATTAATAACTCTTTTTGCTCTTACTTTTTGTTTACATGGTGTTGTAAACTACTAATCTGTTTTAGTTATTATATGTGGGTATAATTTATCTAAAAATAGCATTCCTAAAAGCATATCTTTTGATGTTAGTTCATAATTATAGATTTCTTCTATCGTTATTATTTTATCTTATATCTGTATTTTTTACATTCTTATCTTTATATGTAATTAAGCTTCCTTCATTATTAAATCCTTTGACTATTATTGGTACTTTTAACTTATCCCATTTACCTTCTGGTAAACAGTTGTATCTACATAAGTTTGCTTTTACTCCTGTATCTATCATAGGTGTATAATACCTATTATAATATCCTTTTACTATTATTTTTACAAGTACATATATTTTCATATCATTACTTTCATATCATGTTAAAGCTCTTTTTATGAATAATCTTTCTTTATTATATGTTATAGATAATTGTGTATGTTCTATATTGTATGGTTTTACTTGTTCTAACTATTTTATTCCTAATATTATGTTTACTTTTTGCATTTCTTCCTTTATTTCAAATTATATTTTTATTTTTACAACTCCTATTATTATTTCTTTTTTTGTCGTATCCCTAATGTTTATTAGACTCCTAGGCAAATCTGGGCATATATTACTATTAGATTTTATTTCTTCACTTTTTACTAGATATTTTGATATATAATTTTCTTCTTGTACTGTGTTTAAGAGTATTAAATATTCTTTTTCATTTATTGTTCCTGTTATGTAATATTAGTTTAAATTAACTGTTGAAGTTGTTTCATAACTTGTTCTTTTTGATGAGCTTGATGATTCTGTTTTTTCATGAGCTATTCTTTTTGATGTACTTATTCTATCATTTATTAATTCTAAATCTTCTTCTGTCTCTATTTTTGTAACTATAATCATTATTATCAATTGTTTTTACAAATTGTTCAAAAGGACTTTCTATTTCTATTTAATTAATTTTATTTTTCTGTTATTTTATGTTTTGTTGTTAATACATATAGATTTTTATATTATGCTGTAAATATTTTACTTCCTGGGGTTAGTTCTATTCCTGATATTTTCCTATATAATACTAATGATTTATCTATATTTTTATCTGTTATTGCTACTGAATAATTCACACTTATTATAAATTTAAATTTTTGGCATATTAAATTTCTTTTTATGGTAGTTACTATACTTTTTTCTATAGGTTTTGTAATTCTATCATCTGCTAAATATAATTCTATTGGTGTATCTATTCCTTCTCTAAAACATGCTTTTGTTAATATCGTTGTTCCTCCAAGGTGTACATATTTTATTGGGTCTTTACTTTTTATATCGTTTATTTCTTTATTAATCATTCTCTTTGTTACTAGTGGTATACTATCTCTTCCTTTTGCAATCTACAATCTATTACTTGTTCTTTTTGGCTTACTACGTAGTATTCTTCCCTTTTTCTACTAAATATATTTTTTACTGTTGGTATTTTAAATATTTTCACTACACTTAAGTCTAACTCTTTTCTTTTTATTTCATCAAATATATTATTATCAATTATTATTTTTGATCTGTTCATTTTTCATTCAAATATTCTTCCTTTGTTGTTATTTTTATATCTTCTTCAGTTATTTGGTTTATTTTTATATCTTCTTCAGTCATCTGATTCATCTAATTCACTATCTATTTCATTATCTGTTTCATTCTTCGAAATTTTATATATACTATTTTCGCTTTCTAATTCATAATCTATATAATCTATCTGCATATATTCTGTATTTTCTATTTTTATTTTGATATTTGTTGCCTTTTTGTTTTTTTTGGCAATTTACAATCTCTAGCTAAATGTCCTAGTTTTCCACAATTATAACAAGTACATTCTTTTATAGATTTCTTTTTCCTATATGGTCTTTTATGTTTATAATTTTTTACATAATATCTTTTTCTTGATTTATTATATTTATATTTTGATTTCTTGTATTTTTTATGTCTGTTTCTTTTCTTATAATATTTTTCTTCACATCCAAATTGATGTGCTATTTTATCTTTGCAACATGCTAAATTTCTTATTAATGTTTTCTTCATTTTTATTTCTTCTCTATATTTTTCTCATAGATTTCTATACCATTGTTGTAAAAATTTTATTCTTGCTCCTAGGGTATCTACTATTTTTGCTTCATCCCAACTCTTTATTATTTTTGAACTAAATGGTTCGGGTAATTTACTAAAATATAATCTTCTTATTTCTTTACTTTCTTCTATATTATATGTTCCTTTATAATAATATTCCTTAAATGCGCACGTATACTCATCTATATAGCACATATTACATATTGTTAGTTTTAACATTAAATTTCTATTTACATCTTTTTCTTTATTTTGCTCTTCTTCTGTTGTTGCACTGTTAAATTCATGTCTTATAGCTATTTCACATTTTTTCAATATTTCTGTTGGTAGTATTTTAGTTGTTATTGATGTTTCTTCTGTTTTATTATCAGATCTGAATACTTTTTTACTTGCTTCGGCTAGATTTAAAAACTATAATTTTGTTGTTCCTATTAATGTCTTTTCTATGTATTTCGGTGTGTTTGTTGTATCTATTTTATTATCTAATAATTATTTTGACATATATCCTACACATAGTTGTATTATTTTATTTGTGTCGATTACACAATCTATATCTAAAAAGTTGTAATTAATTATTTATTTTGGTATCCATTTATTATATTCATCCTTTGGATTATATATTTTAAACTTATTTTTGTAATTATAGGTTGGTTTTCTTATTTCTGATGTACTAGGTATTATATTTTTATCTAGAGTATTTACTTCTATATTTATTAGTCTAGATTTTCTTTATTAGTTACTTCTTGTTTTTCATTAATTTCTAGTTTTCCTATGTTTTCTAGAATTTCTGAATATGTTTCACTATCTTCCGAGTCATAATTATCTGTTTCTTCAGCATTTATTGTATTTATTTCTAATTCACTGGTTTCTAATTCTTTATTTTTTATTTCTAATTTTTTTAAATTGATTTATCTCAATAAATAATTTTTGTTCTTTATCTTTTTCTTCTTTTTCTTTCTATCTTTTTTCATACAAATCTTTTAGCATTTGTAATTTTTTTCTAATTCAGCAATTCTACTATTTTTGGTTTCTTCTATTTTTCATATTTCTTCTATGGGTTGTTGTTTTATTTTATCTATTTCCTTTTTTCTGTGTATTTCTTCATTTTCTCTTTCTATTCTTACCATGACCGCCAACTTATCTTCTAATTTTAATTCTTCTTTTTTCTAATATTAAATATAAGTGTTCACTTATTTTCTTATATCTTCTTCCTAAATTAGAGAACACTATTTTTATTTTTGATCCTTCGTGATTTTCATATGTTTTTTCATCTATTATAAATTCTTTTTTGTTCATTTTATTTAAATGTATATAGGTTATGTTGATATATATATTCTAGACTATCTAATGTTGATGTTAAATTTGATGTTTCTTCTTTTTGTGCATTTATTGAATTTTTACTAACTCCGACAATTATGTTATACTGTAGTCTTTCTATCCTTATTTTTAATTCTTTACGTTTTTCAGATATCAGATATTGTTTCGAAATCTAATTTTATCATAATTAATAAATTAATCAAATAAATCCATAAATCCAAATATATAATACTTTCGTAACTTTAAATAATGTAGACTCTAATACCAATTGTAGGGGCTACGGATAACTTGGGTAACTTAAATGGATAACTAAATAGAATAGATCTATTATAACTACAATGAATCTATTTTTATTTGTGTGTGGATATTTCTTAACTTCTCTTTACATTTTTATTTTTAGTTTATTTACTTTAATTTTATTAATGTTCATATCTTGTGGGGGGGGGGGGGGGGGTGTGATTGGATGGTATTTGATTAAATGCTTTACTGTAATATTATTTGATTTTTTCTCTTAGTCTTTGTAATTCTTGTATATTATTTTGAAGGTATTCTAAATATTCTACATCTTTTGTTCTAAATTATTCAATTAAATTTTCTTTCATAAGTATTTCTGTTAATCTTATTTCTTCCATATCTTGTCTCCAATATTTTAAATACTCATAGTCTATCATTTTATCCTAAAGTAGTTGTGATACTGCAAATTTCTTTGTAATAATTTATTCTAATTGTACTATATCTGATATTAAATTCTAGGTTATCTATTTCGTTAATTATCCTATCTTTTTCGTCTATGAATAATTTTATGTCTAAATCATATTCTAAACTGTCTTTTAATTCTAATTGTTTTATGATTTTATTTATCCAAATTAATCTTTCTTTTAATTATTTTCTTCCTTTTCTAAGCTAGTTTCTATAATTAATTTCTTCGTATAGCCAACTTTATTTTTCTCTAACTCTGTTAATATATTCTAACATTTTTAATCTGTATAATATCCATCTGAATAATAACTATCTGAATTATTTCTACCATAGAAATCAATATTTTCTAATTCATCTTCTATCCAATTAGTACTTAGTAACTCATCTTCAAAATCAAATATTTTTCCCATATTATTTTCTTTATGTCTTCTACTTTTAAGTCTTTTATGATATATAAAGCAAGTATCTTAGTTTCATCAGATATATAACTTGTCATAGTATTCATATTATGCTTAGGTTTCTACGAATAACTTGGATAACTTGGAATTGGATTCTAATAATTAATTGCTTTATCATAGTATTTATTAGTTGTTTGTTTTAATCATAATAATTCTTGTATATTTTCATTAAAGAATTTTATATATTTTATATCCTTAGTTCTAATATATTTTTCTAGATTGGTTTCCATTAGTTTTTCTACTAATTGTATTTTTTTTATATCCAGTTTTCAATATTCTAAATATACGTAACTTATCATGGTTGATGTATAGGCTTGATATGTAAGTATTTGTAAGAGTTGGTAGGTAGGTGTGGTATGTAATTTATTCTAGTCATAAAATATTTATCAAATATTTTTACCAATATGATTTTTCTTATAACTACAATTTTTATATCCTTAAGTATATATAAAACAAGTATTTTAAATTTATCTACCATTTTGTCAGATAAATAAGTATTCATTTTTCATATGATGCTTTTTCAAAATATTTTCTTCAATCATATACGTAACAAAATATGATCATTTTAGATTACTATATACTAGATTATCCTTAAATAACATGATCTTCGGTCACTATTAACATGGTAATCTAGATACTTTTCTCTTCAACAGTACCTCTACTCTGGCTACTCCCCTATCACGACTTTCTTGCCTCACCGGTTTCACCTTTAGGATGGCATAGTTCTTAGGAATTTTTCTCCTTTTCCACTTTGCTAATAAACTTCTTAACATGCTATTTTTTGAATAATTCTACTATAAAGTAATTAACATGAACTTATTTTATCATATCATGATTGTCAGGAATTTATGAATTTAGCTATTCTTAATCACAAATATAAATACCTGTTCTGCTAAATCTGATAATTCTAGATTTTCCATAGCTGTTTGATGATTCATAGATTTTTCTTTGGAAATATATCTATTTTTATTAAATAATTCAAAAGCTTTTTGTGTACAAGAGAGGGTTTTGCTTCAACTCATGAAGACTTACCCTCTATCTGCCTTCGGTTCCTCTATTTATAAAGGGAAAACGAATATTTTACACTATTCCTATTCTTTCCACGTATCCCTAGCTTTTTACAAAAAGTCTTCAAAAAATCATGATATCTACCTAATAATTATTGTACAAAAAAGTCAAAAAGCCTATACCTAAAAAGTTAAAGCTATTAATGGCTTTTATTAAAAAGTCTTCCTAATTATAATGACTATACAACCTATTTACGCAACAAGTTTTAAAAGGCTATACAATAATTCACATGTCGCTTTCAAGCTCTTATTGTCTTTTTCTTCCATTATTGCTCCGTTGTTATCTTCTTTTCATCTTCTCCATGTCGTATATGCTGCTTTCTTATCTTCTTGCTATTGTAGCATTACATTTGGAATAAAGTTGTGTCTGCCACTACATTTGCTGCATATGTGGTCATCGTATCTTTGGCTAACCTGTTTACAGAATTGATCCATAGCTTCTTCTAAAATAACTCATTTCGTAATAGATCTTGTGACTGGTAACTCTTATGGTTTTAGGATCGTCATGACCTATTTTCTTATCTCTTCTCTGTCATTTTCTCTAATATTTTTACAAGTAGAGTAAACCAATAATTGATTTCTGTTATAGTAAATCCAAACTGGGTTTTGATTTATATAATTATTTGCTAACTCAGTCAATATACTGCTAAGTTCAATAACTCTCTTATTTTGGTAGCAGTCCGGTATCTGATTTTTGGTTATCTCTTCTTTTTCACATATTTCTTTAGAGATAATATAGTCTTGTGTCATTCCTATCTTGACAACAGTAATTGTCTGTTTTATTTCATCAAACAATATTTCTGCTGGTGCTGAGTAGAATATGAGGATATTTACTATGAATCTCACCCATGATAGCAATTGGTGCTAATATTTAACAGTAAAAGCCAAATAACAGAATGTAATATAAAGTTGTAGACT
>NC_061116.1:23050777-23071642 GCF_002878395.1 Capsicum annuum | reverse complement strand
ATATATATATATATATATATATATATATATATATAAATGAGACTCTTAGACAATCCTATTGGCATGTCTTAGAGCCTCCATTCTCATTTTTCATTTTTCTCCTTTTTTTAATTTTTTCTTATTTTATACTTAAATAATTAATCATATTATATCCTATTTATTAAGTATCATTAAATTCTTTAATATCCATATTAATTTATTGTCAATAAGTTATTATATTAATTATTAATTATTGTACATAGAATTAAAAAGCCCCTCCAATTGTGTCTTTTTTATTTTTAATCTCTTTCAATTATTCGCCTATAAGTGTGTGTATAAATAAAGTAGTGTGCTTTTTGTTTTCAAAGATTTTTTTTAATCTTTCTCTAATTATAAAATAATAATATTTTTTAATATTTCAAGTGTTTTTTTATATAAAATCCTTATAAGGAGTAACTATTTTTTATATATATACAATGTATTTGAAAAAAGTAACTATTCATAACTCATACCTCGTAAATTTATATATTCAATAGTATCCATAACTCCCATAATTTTTATATCTATAACTTTCATACATTAATTTATAAATTTATAATACCTAATAGTATTCCTTTATTTTACCTATATAAACTCATATTTGTTTCATGAAGACTCCCATTCAAAATTATTTTTCTCGGGCATGTTTTATATTTTCGAGAAGTGAGGCTACATTGGTTCGGGCATGTGATTGGGGGGGGAGGGCTGATGCTCCAGTGTGGAGGTATGAGAGGGCTATAGATGGTTTTAAGCGGACTAGAGGTAGACCGAAGAAATATTGGAGGGAGGTGATTAAGGATGAATGGAGCAATTACAGTTTACAGAGGACATGACCCTTGATAGGAAGATGTGAAGGATGCGGATTAGGGTAGAGGGTTAGGGGGTGGGAGCGCGGTGGTAGTAATAGGGGAGTGCTCCTTTGGGTCTGGAGTTTCTAGTTCGTAGTGTTGTGGCTGTAGTTTTTGGGGCTAGTGGTGTTGACTTTTTTGCATCCCGTACTAGTTTATTATGCGCTTATCTTTTTTGATTGTTATACTGTTAGTTTGTTTTGTGTACCATACTATTTTATATGCGCTTACTTTTTGTATTGGTTATACTGTTATTGGTCCTAAGTCAGGGGTCTATCGGAAACAGCCTCTCTACTTCTCTTGAGGTAGTGGTATGATCTGCGTACACTCTACCCTCCCCAGACCCCACTAGGTGAAAATACATTGGGTATGTTATTGTTGTTGTTGTTCTCCATCTCTTTTGTTTGTAAATTATAGCACGTAATAAGAAATATTTTATTCTTAAATATTCTCTCATGTTTATGTATTTGATATTCTTTCTTACTTTTATCATTTTTTCTTTTCATATTTGTTATCCTCCTACAAGTAAATACATATTTGTTTCATGAATACTCCCATTCAAAATTATTTTTCTCTTCTCCATCCCTTTTGTTTGTAAATTATAGCACGTAATAAGACGGAGTATATGAAGGTAAAATATTTAGGAGTATATGAAGGCAAAATATTTTAATCTTAAATATTCTCTCCTGTTAATGTATTTGATAGTCTTTCTTACTTTTAAAATATTTCCTTTACATATTTGTTATCCTCCTACAAGTAAATTTGGTCATGCAAATCAATATTAAGGTAATTTTATAGTAGTGCGAATTGCGATCAATTTTTTTAAGATGTATAATATAGTTTAGATTTCTTTTCTCTTTTCTGTGTAATTTTTTTATTGATATATTTGGAATAAAAATATTATGAATATCATATATAGTGCAGTATCATAAATATTTCATTCTCAAATATTCTTTCATGTTTATTTATTTGATATTCTTTCTTATTTTTAATGTTTTTTCTTACATATTTGTTATCCTACTCCAAGTAAATACGATCATGAAAATCAAAATAAAGGTAATTTTGTAATGGTACGATCCATTTTTTTTTAAGATGTATAATATAGTTTAGATTTCTTTCCTCTTTTATATGTAATTTTTTTATTGATACATTTGAAGTAAAAATATTATAAATATCATATATAGTGCAATATCATATTAACAATTGTCACATTCTTGTGTTTTATATTATTATAATTAATAATTTATTTTTTTATTTATTTTATTTATTCATAACATCGACTTAATTTGCTTTATTTTCATAATTAATAATTAATATAATAACTTACTTACCATAAATTAATATGATTGTTAAAGAATTTAATGATACTAAATAAATAGGCTAGAATATAATTAATTATTCACTTATAAAATAAAAAAATATAAAAAAAGTCAAAAAATAAGGAAAAAGTAGGAATGGAGGCCTTAGAAGTATGCTACATCAGCATATTTCTAAGCCTCCTTCATATACCTACATATATATATATATATATATAAATTTAAGATGTATAATATAGTTTAGATTTCTTTCCTCGTTTCTATGTAATTTTTTTTATTGATATATTTGGAATAGAAATATTACACATATATTTGAAATAGAAATATTACAATTTAAGTGCAATATCATATTAACAATTCTCACATTCTTGTGTCTTATATTATTATAATTAATTATTTTATTTTATTTATTCATAACTTCGGCTTACTTTGCTTCATTTTCATAACTTTTAAAAATATTTATTTCATGTATAAAAGAATGCTGTTATAAGCAAATGTAAGACTTAAGGCACAAGATAGAAATTATAATCAACATTTGCATAGAAGATCAAGTACTCCTACAAAAGATAGAGGTTAAAACAAAAAAATAATATTTTCAACTTAATCCATAGATTATGATTTCAAAATATAATCTCTTATTCCATTTACTTCATCACTCATACATCCTAAATTATTTATTCTACTATATATATATAACAAAGTAGGTACTTAAAAGGGACTAAAGGATTTTAATTTTTATTGTTGAAAAAGAAAAATACTATGTCTCAAATTAAGATCAATAAAGATTTAAAGTGTCTTGACTGAAATATTAATGTTATACACTACTTTATTTACAAAATAGTGAAATGTATTCATTTACCAAACTTTTTATAGCCGCGCAAAGCGCGATTAATTTCACTAGTTATTCTGAAAACACAGAAGTAATAGATGCAACATAAAGTAATAGACTCTCTCCTCCTACAACTACTAAAATTAAGAAGCTGAATATTCTATTATATCTACAATTAGACTTCTATAACTAAACATCTAATTATTCTAAAAAAAATCAGTAGAAGTAACAAATGCAACATCCTATAATTCATTATGTTGTATTGTATAAGTCCAAAGATGTAGCACAATTACACCCCTCATATTGTGTAACATATGGTGCTAAAATCATACTTGTAATTATACAGCATTTTTTTTAATATAAATTCTCTATTTTATCAGTTGTAAATCATAAGGTACCGTACTTTTTAAACTCTTTTTATTCTTGATTCGTCAATAGTTATCAAGTATTAGAAAATTTATCAATTGTGAATTCCTCCGTTTAAAAATAATTGTCATGTTTTATTTTTATGAGAGTCAATTTGATTAATTTTAAAAGGTAAATTAGATTTGATTAATTCAGTATTTTAAAATTTAAATTTGGATATTTTAAAGCTATAAGAAAAATACTTACGTTGTAAATTTTTCTCATATCAATATAATGAAAAAATACATATTAAAATATTGATCAAAGTACAAATCATTTGATTCTCAGAAAAAATGGTGACAATTAAAAATGAACGGAGTTAGAGAAAGATTGTTTGGCCATAAAAAGTTCACTTTTTTTTGGAATTTTTTTTCACCTTATAAAATTTGCTGTGTTTGACCATGAAAATTTTAAAAAAAATTCCAATTTGATTTTTAAAAAGTGAAAACAAGTTTTTGTTGTTTTCACTTTTCTCAAATTCCCATTTTAACTTTTATTATTATTGCATATGATCCTAAATTTTTAAATTTTTACAAAAGAATCCCTCTTAACTATGGCCAACCGCCAACCACCAACCACCAACCACAGACCACAAATAAATTAATGCGTAACTATTACTTCATATTTCTTTCATCGTAAAAATCTCCAAAATTGAAGACAAGCTCAACTTCAATTTGTTTTTTTTATTTTGACATTTTCTGAAATCTCACTTAACAATACAACAACATAACTAGTGTATTCCTACAAAGTGGGGTCTGGGGAGGGTAAGATGTACGTAGTCCATATCACTACCTCTGAAGAAGTAGAGAGGTTGTATCCGATAGACCCCTGACTCAAGATAAGGAATAATAAACAAGTGGATGGATGATGTAACAGAAATAAGGCGTAAGAAATATTGAAATAGAAATCAGACAAATACAAAATACATTTTTAACCAAAAAACTAAAGAAATTTTCCTATGGTGCCAAGGCCAAGATTGCTGAAATTCATTACATCTTAAAAAGGACCAAGTTCCTCTTTTCTTCATGACTTCATCCAAATAGCTAATAAGAAATATGAAATGCATGTCTATGAATAGATAAAGTAGTTAACTTTCTGATACTAAACCACAGAGGAAATCTCACTTAACAATGTTTCACAAAAAATATTTTTAGCAATTACTGGATGACCATTAAGTGGCACTTTATACTCTGTTTGGATGGTGATTTTATGGTATGGTATGATATAGTTACTAAAAGAATCATATTTGTTTGGTCAAACCCATCGATAGCCCCTTAAACTTGTCTCTAAAATTCACTTAAGCTCCTAAACTAAGGCTTGTACCTATCAAACCCCTTCCCCCCCTCCCCCCCAATTTTGTTCCTATTAGGCATTTTTTGGCCAATCAACTAAAATGTCAAGTGTGTGTAATACACACGCAATGATGTGGCAAAAAAGGCTAATTAGAAACTGCCACGTGGCATTATGGTCCAATAATTATGAAAAATTAATTATAATTTTTTATTTTTTTATAAAAAGGTTCCTTCAAATCCCCCCAACCCACCAGTCCCCTTCAACCCCCTACCCCCCACCACCCCCCACGCCACCCCTTTCATTCTCTTCTCCATTATTTACCAAAGATGATTTTGAAAAAAAAGAAAACACACACACACACACGCTGGTACACCCGCTCCCCCCTCTCTTCACTCTTCCATTCTTCTTCTCTATTGTTCTGCAAGAAGGAAGCAGAGCTTAAAAAAAAAAATCTTCTCTTTCAGCAAGCTGCAGAACTTAAGAAAAAAAAAAAGTTCTGATGATACTTTATCCATCAAGGATACCATTCCCCATTATATTGGATTTGAGTTATTTAAGTTTATAAACATGTAATTTTGAATAATCTTGAAATTTTGAAGTTAATTTTTCGGCGAGTCTTGCCGAAAAATGCATTCGAAAATGGCTAAAGAAGATGATGACTGAGGTCGTGGTTTGTAAAGGAAGATGATGACGACGAAGGGTTATGAAAAATATGATAAATGGGGGGTGCGAAGAAGACGATGAAGGGGGGGGGGGGGAAGGTAAGAAGATGATGAAAGGGGGGGTGCTTTTTTTTATTTTTTTTATTAAGAAATTATAATAATTAAAAATAATATTAATAAAATAATTTAAGTATAAATTTTTTAATTAAAAAAAGTAAAATATTATTTAATTTACTGTTCACGCACCCAAGGAGAGTGTAACATACTCTCCTAGCCAACTCAGCATTTTGTGCTTGATAGGTACCAATTTTAGCACTTGAGGGGCCTGATTGGTACAGGCTTTAGTTTAGGGGCCTATGTGAATTTTCGGAACAACTTTGAGGTCCTATTGATGGGTTTGTCCTATTTTTTTTTATTGTTTCTCAAAATATATGGTATGATATGGCTTAATTTAATGGTTTTGATAACCATGAAAAACATTCACTTTATGTAACCACTGATTTGGCAGTATCTTATGGTTTGCTTATTTTGTTTTACAATTATGCTCTTACTTACTATTATATAATCCTATTTTATCCCTCATCATATATTATTTAACTCCACCTCCTACTCTAACCTCCACCCCACCCCTTGCTCCCCTCCCTCCCTCGTTAATTTTTTTTTTAATTTTTTTTTAGAAAATTTAAAACTTTTTTCTATCCCACCCCCTGCGAAACTCAACCTCAATTTTTATTTTATTATTTTTTAAAAAATCTCAAAAAAAATATTCTTACCCCTCCTTCCCCCCCCCACCCTCAACCTCCATTTTTATTTTATTATTTTTTTAAATTTTCTTAAAAAATTTCTTACCTCACCTTCACCCCCAGCCCCCCTCCAATCTACTAGCCCCCCTCCCACCAATTTCTTTTTTATTTTTAAAATTTATTTTTTAAAATCTTGAAGAAAATTTTATTGCACCACCCCATCCCTACCAGCTCCTCTTCCCCCTACAAAAAATTATTTTTTTAAAAAAATATTTAAATTTTTTTTCCTGACCCCTTACTCCACTACCCCCACCCCAAATATTTTTTTACGAAAAAAATTAAATTTTTTTCTTACCCTGCCCCTTTTATCATATTCATTTTTATTATTGTGTTTTAAATATATACAAATATTTTTAGAAAAAAATTTCTACTTGCATAATGAACACAAGAAAATAAGTAAGAAATAATTTATTTTTCTAGAAAATATTTTTTTTTGATTCCATATCGAACACACCCATAGCATACACAAAAGCTTTATTCAAACTTTGTACTTGTCATTGGTGTCATGTCTCAAAAACATCCAAAAAAAAGAAATTTGTTATTATAAAAAATGAATTCAGTTATATTTATTTTAATGTACTCTTTTATTGACTTTGTTAAAATTTACATGAATTTAACAATTTAATATATCTACATAGCATAATTTATGATAAATTAGTTGAAAAAAATTATTTTATTAACAATTATAATAACTAAGGGCATTTTGGTAAACTTATCAGTTACGATACAGTACCATATTGTCAAACCAGATAATAAAACTGTTATTAAACAACAGTGAATGATACGATTCATCCAAATATTTGACATTACTACTAATGGGAAGACAGACTTCATCTTTCACAAACTCAAAGCTATCAGCTATTATAGCTTTAGTAGCTTTAAACTAACTTTAAAGAGTCATATTTGGTTGTATGTCAGTAGGTAAATTAGTTAGTTGGTGATTTTGATAGTTTATAAAAGTTGAAAGTACAAAATTGTATTTAAAAAAAGACTTTTGAAAAGTCTAATTTTTTTTTTCAAAAAGACATGATCAAACACAACTCCAACTCCAACTCCAACTTTAACTCCCACTTCAATTTCAATCTCAAAAAATTTTAATTTTCATGGCCAAACGCCTACTTAGTTAAACATGACATAAAAAGCTAAAACTCCTAATTGTTATGCATTGGATATTTGGATGTCCCATTGCTGTCCCCTTTTTTTTAGGTGGCTTTAGCCAGTTTAGAGGATTATAAAAGCCTGCTAAAACTTAAGGAATCAATATACATCAAAGGCTCACTTTTCTTCCTTACTCTTTAAATATGGAGATCATTTATTTTTCTACTTTTAACTTTGTTACAATGCTCATATTCTTTTCCTTTTTGTTTACTCTATTTGCCAAAAGGAGAAAATCAACACAAGAAAAATTGCCTCCAGGTCTATGGAGACTTCCCATTATTGGGAGTCTCCATCACTTGAGAGGTGAATTATTATTTCCCCATTGCTCTCTTAAAAAATTAGCAACAAAATATGGTCCTATTATGTATTTGCAACTTGGAGAAATTCCTGCTGTGGTGGTATCGTCCCCTAATATGGTGAAAGAAATACTAAAAACTCACGAAATCGCCTTTGCTACAAGGCCACAAGTTACATCCATAAGCATCACTACTTACAATTATAAGGACGTTGCATTTGCACCATACGGTGACAATTGGAGACAAATGCGTAACATATGTTCCCTTCGTGGAAGTTACTTCACAAGATGAGTGGGGTGCAATCAAAACTCTTAAAGTTACATTATTAGGTTTATAAAGAAATAAGGAGTTTTGATGATAGACATATGAATGAAACATGTTGTGAAAGCTGGTCTATTCAAGTGAACAAAGATGAGATGCAAACAAGTTACTGATCACAACAACAATAAGAGAAGTTGAGTGGAACAAGAAGTCCTACACAAGAGTCCTAGTCAAGATGAAGAGAAACATGAAGATGGGTTGATCAAGGAGTCTAGCAATAAGGATAAAGCAAAAGATTTCTACTTAATCTAGAAGAGAGAAATGACTACAACAAGAAGTGAAGTTATTTGATAGAGTCCTATAGAAGATAGAAGAACAGATAAAAAAGGACTGCATCAAAAGATGTGCATATATACAACAATCTGCATTCAAGTAACACACGCACATAAAAAGGCATTGAAAATAAATTCAACAATCAGCATATCAGTTCACAGACTTGAAAAAGAACCTGGTCTCTTACTTAGCAAGTCATAGACTATGTGTAGTAGGTAGGTTCTTTGAGTCATAATGAATCATTGTTATAGTCTCAGTGATCTATAAACTAAGTTAGGAATTATGTCTTCAAGTTGGGGAACTCGAAGACTTGGGAACACTTATCTTAGGAAGATTTGTATTTTTGTAGTGATAGGAGTTAGAAGTTTTAATTCCTAGTTTACAAGAAGTCTTATAATTCTGTTGATTGTTGAGGCTCAAGTATTATAGTGAAGTTGGGGTTAAATCCTGTAAAGGTATAGTTCGAGGTTTTTTACACCTTTCTTGAGCCGGGTGTTTTTCACGTAAAAACATTGTGTTTAGAATTTACTCCTGTGAACCACGTTTGCTTACTTGTTCCATAGATAGGCAATTAGTAGAGCTCATACTCTAACAAGTGGTATCAGAGACAGGTTTTCTTAAATAAGGCTAGTACCTAACAAAAGATCAATATGATGAATTCCGCACCTCCTACTAGTCATAGTGAAGGTCAGTCAACTACTAGACCTCTACTCTTTGATGACTCTCACTTTATCTGGTGGAAAGTAAGGATGGAGATGTTTATTCAAGGTGAAGATTATAAATTATGGGATAGGATTACTAATCGTCCCACTATTCCAATGAAACCTGTTGATGGTGAACAAGTCAAAAAAATAAGGAGTGAATTTACTCCTGATGACTTGTTGGCTTGAAGAAAAATACAAAGGCCAAGAACATCTTGGTCTGTGGACTAGGACCTACTGAATACAACAGAGTATCCACCTGCATTACTACTAAGAAAATTTGGGATGCACTAGTAAATGCTCATGAAGGAACTTCTCAAGTAAGAAAATTTAGGATCTCTCTCATTTTCACTGAGTATAAGGCATTCAAAATGAAGAAAAATAAAACCTAGCATGAAATGATGATAAGGCTTACCACCTTAACAAATAAGCTGACTTCTTTAGGAAAAGTCATCTCTAAGGAAGAACAAGTTGAAAAGGTACTGAGGGTATAACCCAAATCGAAATGGAATGTTAAGGTGACTGCAATCAGAGAGGCGAATAAGGATCTTGAAGGCATGACTCTGGATGAACTAGTAAGGAACTTAAGGACTTATGAAATGGAAGTTGATAGAGTCAAAGAACAAGCAGCCCCTGAGAAAATCTTAGTATTGAAAGCTTCTGATAGTGATGAGGAATTTGAACTTGATAAGGAACAAGTTGCCTTCATAACCAAGAATTTCAGAAAATTTTTTAAAAAGAAGAAGGGAACAGATACTAAGAAACGTTCCAATGATAATCCAATTGGGTTTTACAAATATAAAAAAACTGATCATCAGATCAGAGACTATCCAGTCTGGGAAATAGAATGGAAGAAGAAAAGGGTTGAAAAGAAACTAAAGGCAAAAAGAAAGGAGGAGCATGCAGTGATAGCAGCTTGGGGATCTGATTCAGATGAAGATGAAGTTGATGAAACTGCATTCATGGCTTTTGGAGATTCAGACTTAGATGAAGAAGATGAGGGGTTTGAGGTACGTATACTTGAACTTAAATAAAAATTGCAATTGTTTTCAAAACCAAAACTTATTTTCTTGATGAGTGTATTGATTGATGATTTCCAAGAGTTAACCTCTGATAGGGATGAATTGTTCAATAGTCTAGCAAGTCTCAAATTTGATCTCATTGATCTAAAGACTTGCTCAGATACAGTTGACAAGAAAAACTGCACTCTCAAGAAACAAGTTGTAGAACTTGAGATCTCAAACAACAATCTTAAGTCTGAAGTTCTCAAATTAACTCTCACTAATGAGTGAAGAACAAGAAAATGCTGAACTTGAGCTAGTTAAATACAAACAAGAATGCCATGATTTGAATGAAAAAATAAATAAGCTGATTCAGGAAGTGTCTAAACTAAAAATGGATCTTAAAAGAGCAAATAGGTGGACAAATTCCTCAAGAATTGTTCAGAAATTAAGTGAGAGAAATTTTAATGAAAAGGCAGGATTGGGATTCCACAAAAGCTTTGATGATCCTAAAGATTTATGTTACATATGTGGAAACCTTGGACATCCCACTACTGAATGTCCTGTGGCTACAAAAAGGAGGTCAAACAGTCAAAACCAGGCTAATAGATCTTTTCAGACCAAAAGGAACAAGACCAGTTCTGTTCAGAGAAACAGGTCACACTACTTGTTGCCTGCATGGACTAAAAGAAATTTAATTCATCCTTTCACTCATAAAATAGGACCCAAGCTTGTCTGGGTTCCTAAGTTTAACCATTGATGTCTTTTGTAGGAGAAGGTGAAAGGAAGTAAAAGGCATTGGTATTTAGATAGTGCTTGCTCAAGACACATGACTAGTGATAAGAAAAATTCCTTTCACTCTTTAAAATAGATGGGGGAGGAGTATCTTTTGGTGATGGAAAAAAGGGATTCATTACTAAAGTTGGAAAAATTAGCTCATCTGAGTTAAAAGCATTAGAAGATGTCTATCTTGTAGAAGGACTGAAGCATAACCTGCTGAGCATCTCATAACTGTGTGACAAAGGTAATAAAGTTATTTTTACTGCTGCAGGAGTCAAAGTTAAAAGGATATATACCAAAGAGATTCTGCTCACTGCAAGAAGATACAAAAATATATACAAAGCTGACATCATGGCACTACCTGGACCTGAGTTAACTTGTCTAAGTGCAATTGAAAATGGTCCCCTCCTTTGATGCAGAAGACTTGGACATGCAAGTCTGAAACAACTAAACATACTTTCCTCCAAAGACATGGTATTGGGATTACCCCAAACCAAGTTTAAGGAAGAAATGCTATGTAGTGCTTGTGTAAGGGGGAAACAGGTAAGGTTTTCTTTTAAGTCTAAGAACCATGTTAGCACATCCAAGTGCCTTGACCTGGTTCATATGGACTTATGTAGACCCATGAGACTACAAAACAGGGATGGAAAGAGGTATATTTTTGTAATTGTTGATGATTATTCTAGGTTCACCTAGACCTTGTTTCTAACCTCTAAAGAAGATGCCTTTGATGTCTTTAAAGTTTTTATTAAGAAAATTGAAAAGAAACTAGGTACTTCTTTAGTCTCTATAAGATCTGACCATGGTATAGAATTTGAGAATGTAAAATTCTTGGATTTTTGTTCAATAAATGGCATAGATCATAACTTCTCAGCTCCTAGAACACCACAACAAAATGGGGTGGTGGAAAGGAAAAATAGAACCTTGGAGGATATGGCCAGAACAATGATGCTTGCAACAAATGTTGCCAAAAACCTCTAGGCTAAGGCAATAAGTACTACAGCATATATCATAAATAGATGCATGATCAGAAATTTGTTAGAAAAGACTCCCTATGAATTACTAAAAGGAAGAAAGCCTAACATTTCTCAATTTAGAACTTTTGGATGTAAATGTTTCATACATAATAATGGAAAGGATAATTTGGGAAAATTTGATGCTAAAAATGATGAGGGAATCTTCTTAGGTTATTCACTCCATAGTAAAGCTTATAGGGTTTTAAACAATAAAACTAACTGTGTTGAAGAAGCATGCATATGATATTTGATCAATCCTGTGTTAAGACTAACCTGTAGGAAGGAAATGATGCTGAGAAATAGGTTACACAACCTGATTCATTGATTAGAGCTACCAAACATGGAGGCACCTCAACAGAGGGAACTGAAGCTGAAGGCACAGTGACAGGGGGAACTGAGCGACCAACTACTCCATATCAGAATGTCATTAGTGATCCTAGTAGCTTACTAGAGTTGATTCCTAAGGGATACAAGTATAAAGGATCACATCCCATAGAGAATGTTCTTACTGAGCTCACCTCTGGGATCACCACAAGATCTGGACTGAGAAGTATGTATGCCTTCAAGGCATTTCTATCAAAAATATAACCAAAGAAGATAACTGAAGTATTGCTTGATACTGATTGGATCGTAGCCATGAGGGAAGAGCTGAATCAGTTTGAAAGAAGCAAAGTATGATACTTAGTTCCTCTTCTAAAAGATAGATTAGTAATTGGAACTAAGTAGGTATACAAGAATAAACCTGATGAGCATGGAACAGTCACAAGAAATAAGGCAAGGTTGGTGGTCCAAGGATATAACCAAGAAGAAGGAATAGACTTTGATGAAACTTTTACACCTATATCAAGACTTGAAGCTATAAGATTACTTGTTGCCTTTGTTGCTTACAAAGAATTTATACTATACCAGATGGATGTGAAGAGTGATTTCTGAATAGAATCCAAAGAGGAAGTATATGTCAAGCAACCTCCAGGATTTGAAAGCAAGGAGTTTCCTGATCATGTATATAAACTGGATAAAGCCTTATATGGACTAAAACAAACACCTAGAGCTTGGTATGAGAGATTGTCAAAGTTTCTTTTGGAGAATGGCCACTCCAAAGTTAAAATTGACAATACCATTTTCTTAAAAACTAATGGAAAGGATTTGTTAGTTGTGCAAGTATATGTGGATAACATTATATTTGGATCAACTAATATGAATATGACTCATGAGTTTGCCAAACTCATGAGTTGTGAATTTGAGATGAGTATGATGGGAGAGCTGAATTACTTTTTGGGACTACAAATAAAATAGTCAGCTTCAGGAATAATGATACACCAACAGAAGTATGTCAAAGAGCTTCTTAAAATATTCTCCATGGAAGAAGCTAAAGAGATCAGCACTCCTATTGCCACTGCGTCAAAGCTTGATCTAGATAAAATAAGTCCTGATGTAGAGGAAAAGATGTATAGAGGTATGATAGGGTTACTACTATATCTCACAGCAAACAGGATGACATTGTGTTTAATATAGGGCTATGTGCTAGGTTTCAAGCAAAGCCCAAAGAATCACATCTAAAATCAGTAAAAAGAATGTTCAGATACTTGAAGGGATCAAATAATCTTGGCTTGTGGTATCCAAATGGTAGTAACTTTAATTTGGTAGGATATTCTGATGTTGACTATGCAGGATATTTGGTGGACAGAAAAATCACTACAGGTGTGGAACACTTCCTAGGATAATGTTTAATTACCTGGTCCACAAAGAAGCAAAATTCAGTAGCCTTATCTACAGCTGAGGCTGAATATGTTGCAGCTGGTTCATGTTGTGCATAGTTGTTGTGGATCAAACAACAACTTCTGTACTTTGGGGTAGATGTAGGTTGTATTTCCATTCTTTGTGATAACACAAGTGCCATAAACATTGCTAAAAATCCTGTTGAATATAAAGAAACTAAACATATTGATATTCAACATCACTTCCTAAGAGACAATGTTGAAAAAAGATTGATATCAATTATGTTCTATTCTACTGAAGAGCAAATTGCTGAATTTTCACTAAGGCCTTAAGTAGAGAACAGTTTGAAAAAATTAGGTTAGCCTTAGGGATGATTAAAATTGCATAAGTCCCCCTCAATGCTTGATTAGGATATACTGCTCTACATGTGATTGTTGATTAATTTAATCTCACACATTAAGTTGTGTATCCTAATTCCAAGATTTTAGAATATGATGACTCATGGTTGTGGTTGATTTTGCAGAGGGACTGGATCACAGAAGCAATTTGGTCCATTTCAGGTATGATTACACTTACCTTCAGTAGCATAAAGAGAAATAAGTTGTCTACCTGGTTACTGTATCTCATAACAAACAGGCTTGACATTGTGTTTAGTGTAGGGATATGTGCTAGGTTTCAATCAAATCCTAAGGAATCACATTTAAAATCAAGTAAAAAGAATCTTCAGATACTTGAAGGGATCAAGTAATCTTGGCTTGTGGTATCCAAAAGATAGTAACTTTAGTTTGGTAGGATATTCTGATGATGACTATGCAGGATATTTGGTGGACAGGAAAAGCACTACATATGTGGCACACTTCCTAGGATCATGTTTAATTACCTGGTCCACAAAGAAGCAAAATTCAATAGCCTTGTCTACAGCTGAGGCTGAATATGTTGCAACTGATTCATGTTGTGCACAGTTGTTGTGGATCAAACAATAACTTCTATACTTTGGGGTAGATGTAGGTTGTGTTCCCATTTTTTGTGATAACACAAGTGCCATAAATATTGCTAAAAATCCTGTTCAATATAAACAAACTAAACATATTGATATTCAACATCACTTCCTAAGAGACAATGTTGAAAAAGGATTGATATCAATTATGTTCTGTTCTACTGAAGAGCAAATTGCTGACATTTTCACTAAGGCCTGAAGTAGAGAACAATTTGAAAAAATTAGGTTAGCCTTGGGGATGATAAAATTGCATAAGCCTCCCTCAATGCTTGATTAGGATATACTGCTCTACACGTGATTGTTGATTAATTTAGTCTCATACATTAAGTAGTGTATCCTAATTCCAAGATTTTAGAATATGATGACTCATGGTTGTGGTTGATTTTGTAGAGGGACTGGATCACAGAAGCAATTTGGTCCATTTTTCAGGTATGATTACAATTACCTTCAGTAGTATAAAGAGAAACAAGTTGTCTACTTGGTTTCTTTTGTTTGCCTTTAAACCGCCAAAAATCAAGAGTCTTATTTTCTTTCAAAAAACTACTTACATCTTTCCCATTGATTCAGAGACTCTAATTATTACGCCATTGCCAAGGTATAGTCCCTCAAATTTTCAACTTTCTCTCTTTTCCCTTTTAAATACGTTTTCTTCCTTCTTGATTCTAAATTAATTTTCACCTATACCTCATCATAATCAAGACCACTTGTCTGATTCAAATGGTATAAATCTCACCATCTTCCTCCTTGTCATCAACTTTCTCCACTTATTCAGTCAAAAATTCCTTCACCGCACTTACTCTTCATCCAAACATCACCTTACCTCCCTTAATCCCTCTTCAGATATCCCAAAAACTCACAGATTTTGCAGCCTTCAAAAACTTCCCAAACCCTTTTGCTTAAACTCCTTCACCCTCTTCATGCTTCTTACAACCTCTTCTTCTTCCTCCTATCCCACTCCAAGTTGTTGTTGATGATCTTCATATTGATAGAGATGACCTTTCTATTGCAAACTTGATTCCAAGAAGGTCAATATCTCAGTTAAAGAAAAAACCCTCTTTCATCTCTGTCAATGTCGAAAAAACTATTTCTATGAAACCCTTTCCAGTGGTTTTAAACCCTCGAATTCTTCATACTCAAGGAAAGACTCTTGGCTGAAGCACTTCGAGCCAACAAAAGAAAATGGGTGCCTATATCTGATCCTACTCCTCCTCGTGCATTCTCCCCTGATCTTCTTCTTCGATCAGTAAGGAAGACTAAGACTACCATGGAAAAAGTTCCAAAACCCTCCGTGGTTAGAACAGCCTCTCCTAAAATAACTCTAAAATCCTATTTCTCTTCAAAATCTCCTTCCACAGTCAAAGGTTCAAAATCTTCCAGAGTTTTCTCTCCAAAGTCTTCCACTCGATCTAAGAAACAGGTCACCAAACCTGTTCCTTCTGACTCATCCAACTTTGAGTTTCATCTAGATGCCTCTGATGAGTTGGATCCTGAGCTTGAAGTTCCTTACCCATCCTCTCACTAAGATATTCTTGAGGCATACAATCTTTACTTTTAAAAGCACAAATTAGCTCGAGGGAGGGTTGTTACTGGTTTTGGGGGGGACGACATGCAAAACTTACTAGAAAAATTAGAATTTCAAGGATGGTCACATTTATTCCTTCAGGGAGATCTACAGAGAAGCTTTACTAAACTCGAAGTGTATGAGTTCTATACGAATGGGGTGGGCATTGGTGAGATGTTCTCTACCACTATGAGGAAGGTAACACTAAATCTTTATATTGCTGATATTTCTAGGATTCTGCATATCGCTTCTAGGGGGTGGGGTTACTATGTCAAGGGTTGTTGGCCCCCTCTTGATAATCTTGCCTCAGCCATTGACATATATAGAAAGTTCTCTGGAAGTCCTCACCTGGTCAATCATAGAAGAGTGGTTAAGATGGAGATGTCTCTACTTCACCAACTGTACTTTGATACAGTACATAAGATGATTCTTCCTAGGAAGGAAAGGAGAACTGTGGCTAGTTTTCTTGATCTTACTCTCATGGAACTACTGGGCACTGAAGTAAGAGTTGATTTGCCTAGACTTATACTGAAGCATATGCAAAAGGTTCTCCTCAAGGAAGTTAATGGACATGCCCTCACTTATCAGTTCTGGCTCACCCCTATATTCGAGGATTTTTGTATTTCTGTTCAAGTGTGGTCTTCACAGACTACCAAGGATATCATAGGGTCTGTGAAACATATGATGCTACCTATTTCCATGAGGAGTGCTGATAATCCTATGCAAAGGTTGAGAAATGTACTGGCTGAAAAACAAGCTGAGGTGGAAGTTGCTCAGGCAGCCTTGGAGACTGTACAAGCTCCTTATGGAGAATAAAAAGGGATCCTTCAAGCTCAGATTACTTCCCTTACTTTATTGTTGGAAAAGGAAAGAGCTGAGAATGCTGATGTTATTAGGAAACTCACCTCCCTTCTCCCCTCTTATTCATCCACCTAGATTTTCTACTTAGGTTTTTTTATGATCTCCTAGAACTATCCCTTTTTTTGTTCCTTCCCTGGATAACTTGTTCTCTCTTAGGTTGCTTTTGGTATATGTAGTTATGTCTGCTACTAAATAAAATGGACTTGGTTTTTATACTATTTTTTGCTCCTATTTTCTCATACTGCTTTCATGATTCTCTTATTCTAAGTTTTGGTTGTCTTAGTGATAGCCTCAATGGCCATGAATTATTAAACGTTTTCACTTGAGCCAGCTCTTCGATGATATCAAAAGGGGGAAGAATAAGGCTATGAAATGCTTATAACTCAAATTGGACTAACCTATGTTTCATTCTACTTCTGTCACTTAAAATACCTTATTGAGCATGTCAGGTTTTTGGATGCTATGCTGCTATGTTTGTCATCATCAAAAAAAGGGAATTTGTTAAGAAATGAGGAGTTTTGATGATAGACATATGAATGAAACATGTTGTGAAAGCTGATCCATTCAAGTGAACAAAGATGAGATGCAGACAAGTTACCGATCACAACAACAACAAAAGAAGTTGAGTGGAACAAGAAGTCCTGCACAAGAGTCCTAGTCAAGATAAAGAGAAACATGAAGATGGGTTGATCAAGGATTCTAGCAATAAGGATAAAGCAAAAAAGTTCTACTTAATCTAGAAGAGAGAGACGGCTAGAACAAGAAGTGAAGTTACTTAATAGAGTCCTACAGAAGATAGAAGAACAAATCAAAAAGGACTGCATCAGAAGATGTCCATATATACGAAAAGCTACATTCAAGTGACACACACACATAAAAAGGCGCTAAAAAGAAATTCAACAATCAGCATATCAGTTCACATACTTGAAAAAGAACCTGGTCTCTTACTTAGCAAGTCGTAGACTGTGTGTAGTAGGTAGGTTCTTTGAGTCGTAATGAATCATTGTTCTAGTCTCAGTGATCTATAAACTGAGTTAGGAATTGTGTCTTCAAGTTGGGGGACTCGAAAACTTGGGAACACTTATCTTGGGAAGATTTGTGTTTTTGTAGTGATAGGAGTTAGAAGTTTTAATTCCTAGTTTACAAGAAGTATTGTAATTCAGTTGATTGTTGAGGCTCAAGTATTATAGTGAAGTTGGGGTTAAATCCTGTAGAGGTACAGATCGTAGTTTTTTACACCTTTCTTGAGCCGGGTGTTTTCCAAGTAAAAACACTGTGTTTAGAATTTACTTCTGTGAACCACGTTTGCTTACTTGTTCCACAAATAGGCAATTAGTAGGGCTCGTACTCTAACAAGGTTGATGCAGCTCTTGAGAACATTGTTAATGAACACATTACGAATCGAGCACTGGGAAGCAAGGAAAATGGTGATCATTTAATTGGAGGTCAAGATTTGGTTGATGTTCTCTTAAGAAATAAGGAGAATGGTGAACTTCAATTTCCAATCACAAGTGATCATATAAAAGCAGTCATTTCTGTAAGTTCTCTCCTTAATTTACATACACCCTAGTGTAGTGTAAAGAATATTGCCCAAATTAAGTCACACAAAGGATATTTACAACTAAGTCTTCACAAGAAATGATATTTATTATCTTTAAATTAAGAAATGTTTGTTGTTTTAATAGGTAAAGGTAATTTGATAATGTAACTTTTTGTAATAATGACAACGTATATAATTAACCTAAACTTAACATTTAATTGTGCACTGTCATGGAATTGTCTATTGCTACCTTATTTATGTACATATGTTCGAATATGTTAGTCTTTATTTATGTGTATACGTTCGCTGCTGGAACTGAAACTTCAGCTGCGACTGTTATTTGGGCATTATCAGAAATGATGAGCAGACCAAATATTATGGCCAAGGCACAAAATGAAGTGAGACAAGTCTTCAAAGGGAAGACAACTTTTGATGAAGAAGATCTTGATAAATTGACATACTTAAAATTAGTGATCAAAGAAACATTGAGGCTACATCCTCCAGGCACTCTACTGCTAAGGGAATGTAGAAAATAAACATATATTGATGGATATGTGATACCTCCTAAGACAAGAGTACTAATCAATACATGGGCAGTTGGAAGAGATTCAGAAAGTTGGGACAACCCTGAGAATTTTGTACCAGAGAGCTTTGAAAATTCTCCGGTTGACTATATGGGAAATTATTTTGAATTTATACAATTTGGTTCTGGAAGAAGGATTTGTCCAGGAATGCCACTTGGTTTAACTAATGTTAAACATGCTTTGGCTCGACTCCTATATCATTTCGATTGGGCACTTCCGAGCTAGTCCAGAAGACTTGGATATGGTCGCAAAAAATGGATTTAGTGCATCGAAACAAAAAGATATGTGCGTAATTGCCATTGAGCACAGAGACAATGGCAAAATTTGATGGCGTGCTTTAAATGAATATGAAAAGTCATAAGTACCATACGTACAGTCGATGTGTATATTTGTGTGATGTGTCCAGCTTTCATCTTTGAAGTTTACCTATAGAAAATTAATGAGGACAGAGGCGGATCTAAGATTTCAAATTTGTGGGTTCCCAATAAAATAAATAAAGCTGAAAAAAAAAAACCTCCACAGAGATTCAAACTCATGATCAAGAGAAACATGACATACATCTCAGGTATGCCCCTCCTACCACTAAGTTATCCTATTATTTTGTTATGGGTTCCTGCTTGTTAATATTTAAACTCATTGAATTTTTCTAATGTAATTATAAGTTTTACGATAGCAGGAAAGCCCCACCGGATACCATAGATCTGCTCTTGAATGAGGAAGAATAAGATCAACAGTTGTTTGTACATTCCTTTTGGGTAAAAGGTTGAATATATTGTACCGTTTATGTATTAGTACGTACCCCACCGTTTCATTTTAGTTGACCCTCTTTCTAAAAATATTTATTTTAATTTAGTTGTCCCATTGATGAAATCAAGAGTATTTTAATATATTTTTGTAATAATGCCCTTATCATTAAATGATTAAACAAGTTTCATATATTTACATTTATATTTTAAAAGCATAATTATTAAGGCTAAATAAGTAAAATATACCCCTAATAAATATTTTTCTGAATGGGTGTGTTAAGTCTATAGGGCCAACACATACCAATTGGAGGGAGTAATGTGACCATATCTTTTTTTTTTTGTAAAATTCATAAATAGCATACTTAAGATCATAATTATGAGATTCATAACAACACTTTCATAATTACTTAAACTAGCAACTTATGTTTTGTATTTGAACAAACTGTTTCTATAAAAATACATATACAAATCATTGCCCATATTTAACTCAAATTAGCTGAGTTAAATATGGTATAATTAGTCATGAATTAAATGTGGAGATTCATTTTTCTTTAAAACCTCTTAATTAACATGATTTCTGTTATTTGTTACCAACTGAAATCAAAATTCAAATTTTAGTTTCACATTATCGTTTTTCATCTAAAAAAAAAATCAAAATCAAATTCTAACTGAAACTTCTCCTGTTCAATATCTTTGAAAATTCAAATCAAATCATTACTTTTGTTGAAGATATTTAATCGTAATATTATTTTCTTATATGAATTTCATCAATTGTTTGAAATCGATCAAAATTTTTTCATTCTGAATTTTTTTGAACCATTACTGTTATTTCGTTCAAATTTTTTTGAGTCATTCCTGATATTTCATTCAAATATAGTGATCAAAATCATTTTTTCATTAAATTATTTTTGAATATTTTGAGTCATTAATGATTTTTCGTTAGAGTGATCAAAATTAATTTTTTGTTACGTTATACAATTTAACAATATATTTCGTTAAATTATTTTTGAATATTTTGTAAATGAATTTCGAAAAAAAAAGTAATGCAACAGTAAAAAACATACATATGTATTTTAAAAAATACATATCTCACTCACACATATATATATATATATATATATATATATATATATATAT
>NC_061116.1:23033918-23050677 GCF_002878395.1 Capsicum annuum | reverse complement strand
CACAAAATCTCTATAACAAAAAGGACAACTATATACATATACATATATAGGTAATCAAAAAATATATGATACATATCTTATATGTTTATATATACATGTGAGTCAGATATGTATTTCTATAAATGCATATACAGATATATATGTATGTTTTTTTTACCGTAAATACATATGCAGATCTGTATGTCTATTTATTTTATATATTTTTTGAATATGTATACGTGATATATATATTTGTTTTTTAAAAATAAAAAATAGAGATAGAAGAGTAAAAAAATAAAAAAAAGAATAAAAAAAGAAAATGACAAAAACAAAATAAAAATCTGGAAAAAAAAGAAGCGAAGAAGGAAAAAAAAGAAGAAAGAGAAATAGAAGTGTAAAAGTAAAAGCGAAAAAAATAAAAAAGAAAAAAAAGAAGAAAAAACGAAAAAAATATGAGAAAGGAAAAAATAAGAAAACGAAAAAAAGAAAATAATCAAGAAAAAAATGAAAAAGGAAAAAAAAGAGAAGTAGAAGAGAAAATAAAGTGAAAAGAAAAAATAGAAAAGAAAATAAAAATAAAACGATAAAAAAATGAAAAAACTAGCAAGAAAAACAAGTTAGAGATATAAGTGAGTGATATTTTGAAATTTTGAATAATCTTCATGATTGTGTTTGATTTGAAAAAGGAATCTACTAATTTAAATAAGAGTAATTTATGGGAAAGGAAAAAAATTGACAGACAAATCTAAGAGATTTCAAACAGATTTCAAACAATTAAAGGTAAAGTAAATATCAGTTAAAGGAAAGATAAAGAGAAGTGACATGAAAAAAGGAACCTTATACATGGTAACTTCTCAAAGATAGTAAGTTGGGGACCACACTTAAAATAATGTTATGTTTGCTACACAATGTAATTTCATTAAAGTGTAGCTACTTTTCATAATTTAAGTCTTAAGTATGCTACTTCTTGTAGTTTTTCCTATTTTTTTTCTTTTCTCTGACACATTGTTTTTAGTCCACATGAATATCCTAGATATAGTTCAAAACATCAAATTGAAGGCAAAATGACTCGATGGACCCTTGTACTATGTCCGTTTTGTAATATGGATAGCGCTACTTACATGTTTGTTATTTGGACCCCTGAACCCACTAAAAAGCAATATTTTAAACCCTTTAACCGTTGATCGAACCTATGTGGCATTGAAATGGCTGACTAGGACAAAATGTGTAATCACACGCGCGTGAGGTGCGAGTGGAGGTCATTTTTTAATCAATTTTATATTAAAATAATTAAAAATAATTTTTTTAAAAAGTAATATTAAAATAATATTAAAATAAAAATAAAAAAAAAGGGCAGCCAGCCCTACAAACCCCCACCCCCTCCTCTTCCACACATGCTTTTTCTCCTCTTTCCCTCACCATCCCCGTCCACCACCTTCACAAAAGCTATTAAAGTTAATATGGAAACAAGTTATACCATACATATTAGAAGAATTATCCTTCTTACAAAAAAAATTAGAAGAATTAAATGAAATTGAAGAAAAAGAAGCAACCAACATTTGGCCAACATAAATTTTCCCAAGGATTTTGTGAGCACACATTGTGAATGATAAGTTTATTTATTTTGGAAGCATAGTAAAGCTTAATAATACATCAAAATTGACAACAATGGCTGGGTTTAGCGGTTTGAGATCGTTAATGGAGTTTTGGGTCGGATATTTGGTGGGATGGAGTAGATGGCATGGTTTTTCGGCGAGAACTCATCGAAAACAGTGAGCTTCCGTGTGTTTCCCTCTCTCGCGTCTCTCTCCGGTCACTTTTTTTTCCTTTTTCCTCTTTTGCGCTCAATTCTTTCCCTCTTTGAATTCCTTTATCGATTTCTCTCTACTCTCCCTTCATTTTTTTTGCATCTTCTCTAATTTTTCCCCTTTTTTGCTTAATTTGTACGTGTGAATCTGTTAATTTGATGTGTGTGGATTGATGTGTGTATATATCAGCTTATGTGTGTTCTGTTTAGTGTGTGAGTGTGTGTATTTTTTCTTATTCAATGGGAACAGCTTGGGGCTGCAATGGGAGATACCCTGTAATGGTGTTGTGTTTGTGTGGTGGTGGTGGTGAAAATTTACATGTTTTGGAAGGTGTCGAGGCAGGTGCGGCCATGGAGATGGAGAAGAAATCCCAACTCCCCACCATTTTAATTTTTTTTTAAATTCTTAATTTAGTTTTTTTATTTTTTAAGTATTTATTTTCTTATGTGGCATTTAATGTAATATTTAAAATGATGTGGAAGCTAATGTGGAATTTAATATAATATTTAAAAATGATGTGACAGCTGACGTGGAGGCATTTGTGTTACACACACCGAAATAGGGTTTAAAATATTGTTTTTTAAAGGGTTCAAGGGTCCAGATGACAAACATGTAAATAGAAGTATCCACATTACAAAACAGACATAGTACAAGGGTCCACCGAACCATTTTGCCTCAAATTGAATTCCTTATTTGTGGGGCGGAGCTATACAGAGCCAACGGGGTTCAATTGAATTCTCTTTGTTGAAAAATTATACTCTTCAAAAAGGACAAAAATGAGTTGTTTTAATTATATATAAACTGTTGGATCCCCAAAATGCAAGAGAGGATCCTGATATAGTATCAAACTGGGTTCAAAAATTACGTTGGATCATAGGATCAAGTCCCATTTTAGTACTTTTTGGATTTCTTTGCATAATTTTTGGCCCCACCACTGCTTATCCGTAGAGCTTCTCCAAAATTAGAATAAGATGGCATACCTAATATTAGATTCGGGCCAAGAAAGAAATTAACAATGATATTATCAGTTAATTGAAGAGAAAAGGACCAAAATTGTCCCTTTTCTTTGCCTTAAAGACTTAAAATGATCCTTATCCTTTCATTGGAAGCACTAATAGTCTTCTTCTTTGTAAATATGGTGCACTTTTAATCTCCTAAACATTTTTCATCTATCACTAACTGTTAAAGTACATGCCCTACTGATTATCTTATTTTAGCCTAACTGTTGCTTATCGATGAAATAGGATGACTAACATTTTTCAACCTAGCTAAAATAGTAAGTAAATAACACAATAAATTTTCACGTGAAAAACACCCTGCTCAAAGAGGTGTAAGAAACCATGACCTGTACCTCTACAGGATTTAACCCCAACTCTACTAAATCACTTAAGCCTCAATAATCAACAAATTACAAGACTTTTGTAAACTAGGAGTTATAAACTTCTAATTCCTACTTCTACAAAATACCAACCTTTCCAAGGTGAGTGTTCCCAAGTCTTCGAGTTCCCCAACTTGAAGATAATACTCCTAACTCAGTTTATACTTCACTGAGACTAGAAAACAGTACAACTCGAGAACCAACCCAATACATAAAGTCTAAGACTCCTTAACTCTATGTAATAGGAACATGTTCAACTATGATTCCTTTAAGCTTTGGAATTGCAGAGATAATTTGTTGCTGGTTGCTATCTTTGTAAGTGCATGAATGATTATGTCAATCACTTTCTCTATTTAACCACATTTCTTCCTGAAGTCCTTCAGTGGATAAAACTTCTTTCTTGAGACAATCACTCAACTCATTAGAGTTTGATTCCAGTAGAAGCTCTTCGTTAAGTCAAACTCCTTGCATAGGTAAGAATCCTTTTTCAACTTGATCTCCTCATCTGAGTGAAACTCTTTCTTTAGATTATCTTCAAGTGTTGTATTCAACTACAACTTCTTCTTTATCACTCGTGATCAATACTATGAGTATATCATAATTGGACTTGTTTATCCATTCCTGACTCTAAGCAATCTTGACTGAACCTACTAGTGAAAAATGAACCCTGCCTCCCTATGCTTGGACCATCTTGAGTAGCATATTTCATTCATGTGTCAGTTATGAAAACTTCATTGATCTAACAAATTCCCCTTTTTTGATGATGACAAACCACTTTCTTCTATACATTCCATTGTATTCCCTGAAACACTGAATCAAGAGAAAGAATTAGAATGAAACAGATTAGTCATTAGGTCAAAAATATTGCACATAACTCATCTTCCCCAATTTGACATCATCGAAAAGCTAGTTCAAGATAGTTCAAAACTAAAAATATATGTGTAACAATTCATGGCTACTGAGGCTATCACCAAGACAATCAGAATATGAATAAGAAGACCAATAATTCATTAAGTTGTGCAAAGACTAAATGAACAGAGCAAAAGTAACTATTTCTTAAACTACCCACATATGATATCATGTAATCATACCAAAAAGAACAAGATGAACCAGCTATAGCAAAAAAAAAAAATCCTAAAGCTCAATGATTTGGACGAGGTAGAGGGAACAGATGGTATCAGCTGAGTTAGCCTCTTTATGGTCTCAACATTTTCAGATCTTTCTTGTTCTATGTCAGGTTGAATATTAGTAATTTGAGCAAAGAGTTTCATTTTTTTTAGCATTATGAGCAGCTCAAGCAAGTTCCAATTCTGCATGGGTAGCTTTCAAGTTTGAAGTCTAAGCATTTTTCTTTTCCAGGTCAGCTTCCAGTTCTAATTCAGCTAGAGCATTTCTCAACCTTTGCATAGGATTATTAACACTTCCCATTAAAATAGGTAGTGCCATATGGTTCATTTGAGTATTGAGGGCCTTTAGGGTTTCCTCAATCATAAAGTCTGTATCCTACTTAGTAATGGTATCCTGAGTTGCCTCAGAATCAGAGGAATTAGAAGAAACAGGTTTTGCAACCTGTTTCATAGAATGAGAGATAGATTTCGATTGAGCGAATTTAGAAGAGGATGGAAATTTTGAAGTGACTTTGGACTTGGGAGTGGAAGAGGGAGGACTATAAGCTGAGGGTTTAAAAATAATATGTTTCACCAATTGGACCTTTCTCATAGAACAACGCAATACATCTGGAAAAGAAAATATAGGAGTAGGAACTGGTGTTGCAACATGCTTTTTTTTTGCTGGTGTGAAGTGTTTCAACCAGAGTTGCCTCTTCTTACTGCTTATTATGGAGAGTATGAGGAGTTAGAAGAGAGTCCATAAAATTTTGTGGTTCATCAAGAACCTCAATCTCATCAACGACAATGGGGTAGAAGATTATTTTCTCTTTGTCTGGGATCTGACCTTTTTGGGGAAAAGATTACCAATAGTAACATCATCAGGATCTATGTTTTAAAGAGGGACAATATTAGTATCCTCATAGTTTGAGGTCTAAGGACCAATATAAACTTTTGAGAATGGGTTTTAAAAGTTTGTCCAAGCAGAAAAATTTGATAGCTTGCCAGGGTTTGTTGGAGGGATGTGAATTGTGGTGTTGGCAGCAGTATGAAGCACCAATTGAAGCACCAATTGGGTGAGGTGAGATTCACTGGGTATTTTGGAATTGGTTATCTCAAAAGAGGATGAAGAGGAAGCCATGGAGTAAAAAGAAGGAGAGATAAAGTGTGTATGTTTAATTTTGGGTGAGGCAATTTATGGATTTTAGTTGGAATAGAATTCTGATTTGAGTAAGCAGTCCAGCTATGATGGGGAATTCGTGGAAACCTCTTTTTTTTTCTTTAAAAATGGACTCTTGGGATTTGGCAGTTGCAGACAACCAAGTGAACTTAGTTGTTTCATCAAGTTGTTTTTAGAAAAGATTAATGTAAGATCATGCTTGGGAGGTTTTAAGGAATAAACAAAATCACTTGTATGACTCAGTATCTTTGCATAAATCAATACATAATTTAGTTAATTCAGTCAAAAATTCTGGAATTAGGACACAACTTACTGTACAAGACTGAATTGCGTAACATTTGTAGCTTAGAACATAATCAAAAATAGAGAATTCTAGTCAGTCATTGAAGCGAGTTCATGCAATCTTATTCATCCCTAATTCTAATTTATTTTAAAATGCTCTCTACCCAATGCTTTAGTAAAAATATCAGCAATTTGGTCCTTAGTAGAGCAGATCATGATACGCATAAGACCTTTTTCTACATTTCCTTTAAACAATGTCTAATATCAATATATTTAGTTCTTTTATGTTGCATAGGATTTTTTTCCATGTTGATGACTCTTGTCTTATAAAAAAAATAGGAACACATTCCATATCCATCCCACAATCCATGAGTTGTTTAATTCACAATAATTAAGTACAGCATGACCTAGCAACAACATATGCACCCTCAACAATAGACAAAACCACTAAGTTTTGTTACTTAGTGGACTAAGTTACTAAATATGATTCAAACAACATCAGGAAGTGCTTAATCCATTTTTTTGGTTCGATCACTGAAAAGAAGGCTTTGAAAGAATTTATGCTTCTTAATCTACATCTTGTAGTGATTCCTTAGGTGAGGTCAGTGAGAACATCTTCAATAGGATAAGATACTTTATATTTGTATCTTTTGGGACCAAACCTTGAGAGTTGCTAGGATCACAGTGATTAGTTTAAACTGAAGTAGTTGGTGGTGTTGTTCTCCATGTCAGTGTGCCTCCAGAATCAGTTCCCCCTATTGAGGTGCCTCCAATTCCCCCCTGTCTGTGAATTTCCAGGTTGTTCCACTAATGGAACAGGTTGAACATCATATTTCAGTGACTATTATTCAGTTTCACCTTCTTTCTTTTACCACCTCTATTCCCTCTTACACAAGCACGACAAATTTTGTCCTCTTTGAACTTAGTTTTGGGCAAGCCAATTACCATGTCCTTAGAGATTAATTTGTTCATTTTCTTCATGATTGCATTTCAAAGTCTCTAATACAAAAAGAGGGAATCATTTTCAATAACACTTAGATAGTTTAGTCTAGTATCAGACATATTCATGAGGTCATCTTTAAACACATTCTTGTATATTTTTTCGGTGAGCACAATTTACTTGATGTCCATCCTTATGACCTACACACACTAGGTAAATATATTCCAGTGTTCTTGATTCAGATGTGCCAATTTTTCGGACTCTTGTAATGATACCCCTTTTACCATCGCCAAATGATACTCCCCCTTTAATTTTAGAGCATGAAAGGAACCTTTTCATGTCTTCTGTCATGTGTATTGAGCAAGCACTATTCAGTTACCAGTGCTTCTTGCTCCCTTTCACTCTCATCTGCAAAAGAATATTAGGGATTAGATTTAGGCACTCAGACGAGCTTGGGTCCTTTCTTCTGAGTAAAAGGGTGAATTAAATTTATCCTAGCCCATTGAGGTAATAAGTTGTATGACCTGTTTCTCTGACCAGTTTGATTTTTCCTTTTATTAGTCTATGCTATCATAGAGTTAGATATTTTTGCAAGATTTATATTCCTTGACCTTCTTTTAGCAGCAACTGGACACTTAGTAGTAGGATGTCCATGATTGTCACATATGTAGCATAAATCCTGAGTAACAGTAAGGGTTTTGTAAAACCCAAGTTTAGACTTCTAACGGTGGGTTTTTCCACCCAGTTGATGAACAATTCTTGAGGAATTTGTCCACCTATTTTTCCTTTCAAGATCAAGTTTTAGTTTAGAAAATTTTTGGCTTAATCTGTTCACCTTTTGCTTCTCATCACCACATTCTTTTTTGAATTTAATCAACTCAATTTCAATATTTTCTTGTTTTTTACTTTTGATCCTTTTCATTTTTTCAGAAAGAGTCAATTTTAAGATTTCAGATTTTAAAGTCAGATTTGAAGAATCAAGTTGACCAACCTGTTCCTTAAGGGTGCAATTCTCCTTTTCAACAATGTTCTTGCAAGTTTCTAGATTAATAAAGTCAAATTTGATACTTTCAAGACTATTGAACAACTCATTCCTATCAGGAGTTAATTCTTGGAAATTATCAATTAGAGCACTCATTAAGTAAACAAGTTTTCTCTTAGAAAATAAATGCAGTTTTTCTTTAAGCTTAAGAAAACGTACCTCAGAAGTGCAGTTTTCTTCTTCTAAGTCTGAATCTCCTATGGCCATAAGTGCAGTTTCATCAATTTCTCCATCATCATCTAAATCATCTGATTTAGTTTCCTAAGTGGCCGCCATAGCATATTTTTTTTCTTTTTCTTGGCCTTTTATTTCAATTCCTTCTCAGCTCTTTCCCTTTTCCATTCAATTTCCCAGATAGGATAGTCCCTGATTTGATGATCAATCTTTCCACACTTGTAATATCCAGTGGGATTGTCATTGGAACATTTTTTTTGTGCCTATTCCTTTCTTCTTTTTGAAGAACTTACTGAAGTTTTTAGTTATAAAGGCAACTTGTTCTTCATCCAGTTCAGCTTCTTTATCGCTGTCAGATGACTTCAATGCCAGAGTTTTCTCAGGAGCTGCCACTTCCTTCTTGATTTCATCAATTTGTATTTTATAAGTCTTCAAATTTACCACTAGTTCATCCAAAGTCATATTAGTAAGATCCTTTGCTTCCTTAATGGCAGTGACTTTGACATCCCATTTAGACTTGGGTAATACCCTTAATACCTTTTCAATTTGTTCTTCAAGGGGGGTGACTTTACCCAAGGAAGTTAACTCATTTGTTAAAGTGGTAAGTCTTGTCATCATCGCATGAAGAAATTCATTCTCTTTTATTTTAAAGGTCTCATATTCGGTAAAGAGAAGAGCAATTCTAAATTTCCTTACTTGGGTGGTGCCCTCATGTGCATTGACTAAGGCGTCCCAGATTTGCTTGGCATTGGTACAATTTGACACTCTGTTGTGCTCAACTGGACCTAGTCCAGATACCAAAATATTTCTAGCCTTAACATTCTTCCTTAAGGTCGTCAAATCATCAACGGTAAATTCACTTCTCACCTTCTTGACCGGTTCACCATCAACCAGTTTCATTGGGATGGTTCTACCATCTGTGATTCTGTCCCACAACTCATAGTCTTCACCTTGAAGAAACATCACTATCCTGGTTTTCCACCAAATGAAGTGAGAACCATCAAAGAGGGGAGGCCTAGTAGTGGATTGTCCTTCACAGTGACCAGTAGGTGGTGCAGAATTCATTATAGTGATCTTTGTCTTGGGTGCTAACCTTTTTTTAAGACAACCTCGCTTTGATACCACTTGTTAAAGTGCGTGCCCAACTGATTATCTTATTTTAGCCTATCGATGAAAGAGGTTGACTAACATGTTTCAACCTAGCAAAAACAGTAAGTAAATAACACAGTGAATCTTCATATGAAAAACACTCGGCTCAAAGAGGTGTAAAAAACCACGACCCGTACCTCTACAGGATTTAACCCCAACTCCACTAAATCACTTGAGCCTCAACAATCAACAAATTACAAGACTCTTGAAAACTAGAAATTATAAACTTCTAATTCCCAGTTCTACAAAACACCAACCTTCCCAAGATAAGTGTTCCCAAGTCTTCGAGTTCCCCAAATTGAAGACAATACTCCTAGCTCATCTTATACTTCACTGAGTTTAGAAAATAATACAACTTAAGAACCAACCTAATACATAAAGTCTAAGACACCTTAACTCTAAGTAATAGGAACAGGTTCAACCATGAGTCCTTCAAGCTTTGGAACTGCAGAGATAATTTGTCGATGGTTGCTATCTTTGTAATTGCATGAGTGATTATATCAATCACTTTCTTTATTTAACCACTGTAGACAGGTAATTTTGACCCTCCCCTAAATTTTACGTATTTTTACCATAAAAAAATATATTTTTTCTAATATATATTTTTTCAGCTTTTATTTTATTTTTAGTTGGTTTTATTTGACAATTGTGAAAATGATTTTCTTTAAAAATAGAGTTGCATTTTAGGATATATTTTATTTTTATTTCTTTTTTAATAATAGAATCATTTTAAAAATTTGTTTTCTTTTAGCTTAGATTTTAATAAAAATAATAAAATAAAATAAAATAAAAAAGAAAAAGAAAAGAAAAGAAAATTCTATCCTAATAAAACAACCCCATCTGCACCCCCCCACTTTCCTCAACCTCTCCCACAATCTCTTTTTTTTTACAACAAACTCCCTCAACTTTCCTAACGCTACACATTATATAAACAACATAATACACACATAGAACACACAGATTTAGAGGACAATATTGGGGAAAAAAAGCCAGAGAAAAAAATCAGAGAGACACAGAAAAAAAGACATCAGACAAAAAGAGAAAAGCACAGACATCAAAAGAATGAGACACAAAAAGCAAAACAGAGAAGAAAAGAAAGAGTTCCGAATCGAGTTTTGGGTTTACGTTCGAGTTTTCGGTGATAACGTTCTTGCTTCGATATTCGTTTAATTCATCACACAGGTTTTTATCCCATTTTGAACTGTTATTTCATAAATTTTATTGTTATGAATCAAAGTATGAAATCAAATTAGTTCAATGGCTTCATGCATTATTCAATGTGCAAAAATTGATTATTGACGTGAATGCGTTATCATAAATTATATTGTATATTTTGTTATCCAAATATTTTGTTGCGTAAAATGATGCATCAAAAGTTGAATTAGAGTTTAAAGTCTATAAAGTGGATATTTAAAAGAATGCATAAGGATTATGGACATATTTGTACTGATATATGCATACACCCACTGAAAATGCACACATAATTTACACACACACTCACACACACAGTAAAAATACACACACTTACATACACTGGAAAATAATTCATATTCTACAAAAATTCACGACAAAACACACACATATGGGAATAAAAAAATCAGAGAGAGAGCGAACGGAGTGAGCGAGATTGTAGAAAAAGATGGTGAGAATTTAGAAAAAATAGGTGCTCATTGACTTTTTTCCGCGAGTTTCTCGCTAGAAACCTACCGAATTAGCCGTCGAAAAACCCCAAAATAGCTCACCACCACCAAACTTATCGAATTTGCTATCGACAAAACACGGCCAGTCACTGTCTCACCATGATAAACCCTCTCCAATCATCCCGTTCTCATTTCTGATTGAAGCCTATTGGAAAAACACCACCCGCTAATACTTTTCATTTTTTGTGCCTTTATATCTCTGTGTACATATACTATATGTGATAATAATCCTATATAATTTTTTTAATATATTATCTTCATGTTCACTCCATAATTTTTATTCGTTTACTTAGTTGATTGTTTGTTATTATGTATATATGCTATAATAGTACATTTTGTTTATTGTGAAAGTAATGAGAATTTGATTGAATATGGTTTTAATTAGTTTAGAACCAATAGTTAATTGATTCACCCACCTTTTTATATTAATTAATAGATTTTGTTAGGCCTAATTCGATATGTAGAGTCTGTTCATTAATTAATGTAAAAATGAGCAAGACACGTTGCGATTTTATTCAAGACCCATCATAATGATAAAAGAAAAGAGTGGAAAAATCAATTTGTAAGGGTGCGAGGTGAGTTGCGGACTAATTTAAAACTTGTTATAATTTTTAAGGAAAATAGTAAGTTTAGATATCTTGAATTTATAATAGACTAACCAACGCTTAACGCTAGGCAAGTTTTAGGCATGTTTAAAATACTCGTCTCAATTAAGAATGCGGCATACACATCTTTCTGAGATATTTAAAAATAATTCAAGAATGCAATAATGTACTTTGTCAAATATTTTTCTGAAATTAATTTTCACTAATTTCATACAAGAGGTATAGATAGATACTAGAATATTAAACATGAGCGAATTAAGGCTTGCAAACATAATTTATTCAAAATAGTTAAAGCTAAGTATAATTTGATAAAAGTGACTGTACTTGAACCATGGAACTTGAGGGGTGCTTCATACCTTTTCCTTGGTCAACAGAATTTCTTATCCGGTCTTCTATTTTCACAGATCAATAAAGAGTCATTTCCTTTTGGTTAGGGATTCAATAAGGTGACTTAAAACACCATAACTCAATTTCAAGTGGCGACTCTGAAAATAATAAAAATAATTCCTATTCAAAATCATCACTTTAATTGGAAAAACGTTTCACCTTCGATAGCCTCCGTGCGAAAAAGAGGTGTGACATTTCTGGCAACACTACTGGGGAATAAACAAAATTTGAGCTCTTGATATTGACTTTACTTTTTTAAATTATTTTGATATTGTATTGTTGGCCTGATATGCTAATTGTCACTCATTTATTGCTTTAATATTGTTGGATTGTATTATAAATTATCTTCTCTTGCGTACCCCCTCAGAGTCTCTGAAAATAAGATAGAAAAAATGCAGAGTATGCATCCTACCTTTTTTTTGAGATAGCCAGTGTGTGAAGGCACCTGTTGAAGGATTTTTAGTCACACATATTAGGAGGGGATTGGATCAACAAAGAAGTTGGAGTAGCACTGCTACCGAACAAGTTGTCCCTCCCCGAGTCGAGTGTCTGCTAGCCAGCTAGACACCTATCCCTATCAGGCTAAACTTAGAAGAACTGAAACTCAGAATCTGGTTATCCCTATTAGGTTCCTCTTTATTTGTATCATGTGCATTTAATTTAACGGGGCTTGGCACAGGGGCCGGATCTGTCTAGGACAGGTGTCCCTCTTTATAATGACCAACATGTACCTACATGCTCTTTGACATTTATGTGGAAGGTCATTTGATTGTTGACCAGCTTTAGGCAACTTGGTGAAATGTAAGAGAGTTTTTTGTTCTAAAAATTAATGAATAATTTTTCAAAGAAATTAAAAAGTATATTTAGTTTTTAAGGTCTTCATGAACTACGAGGGTCTGATTCTCACTCTTTAACAAGATACGTAGGAAATCTTTCTCAGGATACAACCATGTCTTTTAAAAATTATTCATAGATTTATTGAGGGATATTTTTGAAAAAAATAACTATTTTCATTAGTATTATTATTTTATCTTACATTCCCGTTTCTTCTGTTTTTCTTATCCTCAAATTTAATTTTAATGCATATCTTAATAGCCCGAAACCTTTACGGGATGTGAGCAAAATTTTGATAAATTAATAAAACATGTAAATATATAGTTTAACAGTCCTGAACCTTTAGGGATTGTGTTGCACAACATCATATACAAAATAATCATTTTCTTTTCTTTTCTTTCTTTCTTTCTAAGTTATTGTTATTATTTTTATTTTTATTTTTATTTTTCCAATGTACTTAGTTGTATTTTCTCTCAAACTCATAATTGAAATTATGTAGAGGTCTGTCATTGCAAAATTTTTGGTGGAGTTGGTATAAATAAATATCATCCCTTAAATGATATATTGACATCCATGATTCTCACACTTTTTATTTTTGAATAAAATTATTTTGCATCTGAGTCCAATTTAATGGTTGCATTAATGTTCACGAGTCAAGTTAAAAAATTCAAAAGTTAGTGAATTAAGTTCTGCTGAGAGTCTAGACATTTCCTAATCTCATGTCTCTATCCATAGGTATAACATATCTCCTCAAATTCATGAAAAGTGTCAAAAAAGGAAAAGAGATAGGAATGTACAATTATAGGTTGTGGACTGTACCCCCGACAACTTTGGACATGGTGGAACAAGATGGATTCATTGGATCATGGTTAAATATATAAGTATTTGGGTTTTTTGAACTCTCTGGGATTCAATGAACAATGTATTTTGTTTCTCAAATTTCAAGTTGACTCCGACTTTATAGGAGATAGCGGCTTATATTAGATTTGGGGATATGCACAAGAAAATACTTATAGCCCCAAGACTCATCTCGATAAACAGATTCTGTAAGATCCTGAGCATACGTAACTCAAAAGAAAAATCATTGGAAAAAGGTTGGGTCTCCTTACAGTTTTTGTATGAAAGATATGGAAGACAAGAGGGGTTTGAGAAATTTGGTAAACAACTCTGTAACAAGGGAAGTTTTGAAACTTGGAAAGAACATAGATGATTTTTATTGTTGGTATTCTTTTTAGGAACTATGATCTTCCCGATGAGAGAGAAAAAAATTAATATTCATTTAGCTGGAGTGGTACATATATTGATTAAGAAAGAGAATTACACTATGGTACGAATGATCTTGGCTGACATATATCGTATTCTAATTGTTTGTCAGAGGGGAAGAGGTTTCTTCAAAGGATGCAACATCTTCCTACAAATGTGGATTGTAGAGCATCTTTATCAATATCCTACGGTGGTAAGATTTGTTCTTAAATGAGTTGATCACATCAATGATTATAAATAAAGGATGGAGAAATATAAATGTCCAGAAGGAGTTAGTGATTGGGATAAGCTTTTTTGTTCACTGGCGGCAGATAAAATTACTTGGACCTTCCCTTGGTTCTCTTGGAGGCAGGTCATACATAGATCCGTGATTCAACCTTTCTTGTTATTGATGGGTATTAGAGGTGTTAAACCATATGTGCCATTGCTGGTTCTACATCATCTAGGTAGGCGTCAAATAATTCCCATAACAAAAAATATGAAAGATTTTGTGTTTGAGGTTAGACCAGAGATTCCCCTTCCGGAGGAATTGACACAGCAGATGTGGGATAGTTATCATCTTAAGGGAATTGAAACAATGGTCATAGAATGTAAGAAAGGAGAAATACACCCAGGCTACTATAAATGGTTTGAGAAACAACCACCTCTACCAGTCATACTAGAAAGATCGATTAAGGAACCCATAGATCAAGAGGCTGTAATAAGGATAGGGATTGAGATGGCTATGCGAGAACATCATGATGTCCATCAGGCTTTTTGATTAGAATTAGACCATGCTAGGGCATCCTTGACTCAACAACAAGTATATAAGGATGTAGAGAATGAGGCGTGAGTTAAGCAAGAATAATTAGAAGTAGAGAGAGATTATCAGTCCACTATTCAGGTGCTAAATGCTGATTTAGAATGAGCTAGAGAAAGAATAAAAGAAAGACAGAGGGAATTTGCTTAGGAAAAAGCTAATTCAGCAGACATTGAGGTGGAACTCCAAGGACAAATCAAGTTGGCCTCAACTAGGGGATCACAAGTTGCATAAATTGCCGCATCTCACCGCCAACAGTTACAAGAATTTGAAAAGAAGATACAGGAAAAATTCGATCAAGAGAGATCTTAGTGGATACATGAAAAAGGGATACTACGAGAATAGCTGGAGGTAGCTTTCACTCGAGGGCAATGTACAAGAGAGATGATTGTTTCCCATGACCAGCATGCCCAAGGATGGGATCAGGCTTTCAATTACCTTCGAGGTAAGGTCCGTCATATGGCAGAGCATACTGCTAGAATGGGTTTGGACTTCCAAGAGCTGAATCGTAAACAATTTTTGGCGCAAGTACCAGCTTTTTCCCAGTGTCTCATTACTTCATTGGAAGACATATACTTGGGTTTGGGAGGTCATATAAAGTCAAATCTCCTTAATCGAGCATGTTGAGGTTGCAAAATCAGTTGAAAACTTGAGACACTGGAGTTTAGTTGTATTGATGGATAGTTATTTTCTTTTACTGCATTAATTTAGTTTCAGTCTTAGAACTTTTTTTCTAGATTTTATGTCTTTCAGTTAATCTTGTTTGTTTAAGTTTAGTTTTATTTATCAGATGTCAGTTGGTAGGTCTACTTTTAGGAGTTGTGTCATTTGTTCTATCGTACTTGTATTTGAAAATTACTTAATATAATAAAGTTGGCCATTTATTTCTATATATATATTACATATGTTTTACTTCATTTACTCTATTTATTTTCTTTCAAAAAAAAGAAAAAAATTATTTTGTTAAGTTTTTCACGAACTCCGCACACCTGAGTCTCATCTTGATGACATACGTAGGCAGCGGGTTCGGTGATCTTTAAAAAAGTTATCTTTCCTTCCCAACAAAAAAAAGCGTTTTGATCCTTATATAAAAAGAAATTAATTATTTTTTGAAAATATAAAAAATATATTTTTTTATCAATATTAATAAATTCAAAAATAAATTCTTTCTCATTATTCAAATAAAAAAGTGTGTTTCTTCATATCTCCTGTTTCACGAACTATGCACAAATGATTCTCATTGTGAAGAGATACGTAGGCAACCTTTATTGGGTTCAGTGATATTCTTAAAGAAAATTTTTTGAAAGTGTGGAACCCTGACATATTTCTTACTTCTAGAGTCAATATAATATTAAGGTGGTTGGTTTGTGGTTAAGATGACATCTTATTCATACAACAGAGGTCCAAAAGAAAATGCAAGATGACCCACAGAGAGGGCATAGAGTCCGACAAGGAAGAAATGTAAAATCAGTTGATTCCATAGGAATCTGCATCAATGAAAGAGATAGAGATCATTTATGTCTTCCTCCAACCTCGAGCATGAGTACATTAATCACTTGCTTTCTACAGTAGATAAAACCTTTGTGGAAATAACCAAATGGTTGAAAATGGAATCGAATCTAGAAAAGTTGCAAGTCAAATAGTACTTAAGGCTACAACTCAGGTAATTCAGAATAATTCAAGATACTTTGGGGTCAAGAAGAAAAACTGATTGTAGCAGTGATTTTGGAGAATCTATTAAGGCCGACAAACAAATAGTGACTAAAATATTAAGTTGGCCAATTTGGAAGTCACTTCACTCCCCGCGAGAAGGAAGTTTTGATAGTCTATTTTATTTTTCTTTCTGCTACCCAAATTATTTTAGGGTTGTAGTTCGAGATTTATTTTGTCTTATTTTTTTATCGTTTCTGTTCAAACCCCTTTATCTTTCTGTCAACAAAATATGTGTTCTTTTTATTTTTATTTTTATTTTTCAATATATATTGTTTAATTGTCTTTCTTTCTTTAGAGATCTCTTTCGATGGCGATTCTAGTGATATGATATTCATGCTGAGTTCACAGACTGATCTTTAAACCCATTCTAATCCTGAAACATTGAGCCAAGAAATTAAGTTACAAAAATATATAAGAAAA
>NC_061116.1:23002509-23030918 GCF_002878395.1 Capsicum annuum | reverse complement strand
GTATTATTCATCGGGTAACACACTTACTAACTTGAACCATTAATCCTAGAATATACATTTTCTAGTCGAGTTCTTCTATTTGACCCCTAAGAGATGCACTTCTTTGTCTAGGTATTTTAGTTTTCATTTGTTAAGTGACACACTTCCTAACTTGAACCTTTATTCCTAGAAGATGTACTTTCTAGCTGATTCCTTCTATTTAACCCCTAGGAGACGCACTTCCTTGTCTGGGTATGTCACTCCTTATATGTTAGGTGACGCACTTTCTAACTTGAGCCTTCACTCCTAGAAGACACACTTTCTAGTTGAGTGATTCCATTTAGCCCTAGGAGATGCATTTTCTTGTTTGGGTAATTCAAAGTTCACTTGTTAGGTGACACACTTTCTAATTTGAATCATTAATCCTAGAAGGTGCACTTTCTAGTTAGAGTCCTCCATGTCAATTTTTAGGAGACACACTTCCTAATTTGGGTATCAGTTTACTCTCAAGAGACACATTTATTTTTCAAAACTTTGATTCATCCTCTTTACTATAATTTTTTTTAAAAAATTAAGATCCGGTGATACTCAAAACTTTTCCTAGTACAAACTGGGGCAAAAAAATATGTTGTATGGAATTTTACAGTTTCTCAAGACCTTCCTGGATAATAGAAATTTATTTTTCGCTCAGGACCCTCCTGAATAATGGGATTTTACTTCCAGCTTAGGACCCTCCTAGATAATGAAACTTTTATTTTCAGCTCAGGACCCTCCTGGATAATAGGACTTTAATTTTTAACTCAGGACCTTCCTGGATAAAGGGATTTTATTTTTAGCTCAGGACCCTCCTAGATGATAGGATTTTAATTTTCTACTCAGGACCCTCTAAGATTTTACTTTTCTGCTCAGTATCCTCCCGGATAATGGGACTTTACTTTCTGCTCAGGACCCTCCTGGATAATGAGATTTTACTTTTCTGCTCAGGACTCTCCTGGATAATAGGACTTTACTTTCTGCTCAGGACCCTCCTGGATAATGGGATTTTACTTTCTGCTCAGGACCCTATGGATAATGGGATTTTATTCTCAGCTCAGGACCCTCTTGGATAATAGGACTTTACTTTCTGCTCAGGACCTCCATGAATAATGGTATTTTATTTTATGCCCAGGACCCTCCTGGATAATAGGGCTTTATTTATGCCCAGGACCCTCCGGGATAATGGAATTTTCCTTTATGCTCAGGTCACTCCTAGATAAAGGGACTTTACTTTATGCTCAGGACCCTCCTGGATAATGAGATTTTATTTTTTGGTTAGGACCCTCCTAGATAATGGGTATTTATATTCTGCTTAGGACCCTCCTGGACAATGGGATTTTACTTTCTGCTCAGGACCCTCTTGGATAATTGAATACTACTTTCTGCTCAGGACCCTCCTGGATAATGAGATTTTATTTTTTACTCCGGACCCTTCTGTATAATGAGAATTTACTTTCTGCTCAGGACCCTCTTGGATAATGAAATTTTACTTTCTGCTTAAGACCCTCCTGGATAATGAGATTTTATTTTCTGCACAGGACCCTCCTGGATAATGGGAATTTACATTATGCTTAGGATCCTCTTGGATAATGGGAATTTATTTTCTATTCAGGACTCTCATGGATAATGAGAATTTACTTTCTGCTCAAGACCCTCCTGGATAATGGAAATTACTTTCTGCTAAGGACCCTCTTAGATAATGGGAATTTACTTTTCTGCCCAGGGTCCTCTTGGATAGTGGGATTTTATTTCAGTGCAGGACCTTCCTGGATAGTGGGGTTTTACTTTATGCTCAAGACCTTTCTGGATAATGGGAATTTATTTTCTGCTCAGGACCCTAGTGGATAATGGGAATTTACTTTCTGCTCAGGACTCTCTTGGATAATGGGATTTTATTTTTCATCTCAGGACCTCCCTGGATAATGAGAATTTTATTTTTCAGCTCAAGACCCTCCTGGATAATGGGACTTTTATTTTCTTGTTCACCTTTTACTTTGAGTTCAGGATACATGTTTGGGAAATCAGAAATAGCAAGTCAGGAGCCCGCCTAGAGAACAGGGTGAATAAGTTGCAATCTCAGGAGCCCGCCTGGAGAATAGGATGAAGAAATTACAAGTCAGGAGCCCTCCTGGAGAATAGGATAATAAAATAGCAAGTCAAGAGCTCGTCTGGAGAATAGAGTGAAGATTATCAGTTGCAAGTTCAGGAGCACACCTGAAGAATAAGGTGAAGATTTTCAAGTTCAAGTTAGAAGCAAGTCTGAAGAATAAGTCAATTGTCAAGTTCCTCTCCAGTACCAAGAGTCAAAATGGAAGAGCATTTCATTTTCCAAGGGCAACTCAATATAATGATGATCTCACCACCTGAGAAGTCATGAAGATTCAAGTCAAGATTTCAGAAAAGCTGCATAGATAGGATCTTTCACTTGTATCTTTATTTTTGTATTTCATTTGGATGTAAAAACAAAAGCCGCGAACCGAAGACGCGACGGGACCTAACTCGATCTCTAACTCATCGTCTCACCATTTTACCTCATTGAACTAAACGCAACCTGATTTTTTATAACTGAGGATATGTAGGTGGTCCATAAAAGGACTCGATCGCATTTTTTTTTCTTTTTTCTACCCTTTAAAATAACTGGAGGGTCAAAACTTGTTTCATTGTTTACTTCTTTGTATGAAACACTTAGTGTATTCAAACAAAGAGAGGCAAAATGTAGATAGTTAATTTTGACCCTCCCCTAAATTTTACGTATTTTAAGCATAAAAAATATATTTTTCAGCTTTTATTTTATTTTTAGTAGGATTTATTTGAAAATTGTGAAAAGGATTTTATTTAAAAATAGAGTTGCATTTTAGGATATATTTTATTTTTATTTATTTTTAATAATAATTTTTTAAAAAAAAATATATCTTCTTTTAGCTTAGTTTTTAATAAAATAAAAAATAGAAGAAAAGAAAAAAGAAAAAAAAATAGAAAATCCTATCCTAATAAAACCACCCAATCTGCACAACCCCACTTTCCTCAACCTCTTCCATAATCCCCTTTTTTCCAGCAAACTCCCTCAACTTCCCTTAACACTACACAATTTACAGACAACACAATACGCACACAGAACACATGAATTTACAGGAAAACATTGGAAAAAAAAAACAGAGAGACACAGAAAAAAAAGACATCAGACAAAAAGAGAAAAACACAGACATCAAAAGAATGAGAGACAAAAAGCAAAATAGAGAAGAAAACAAAGAAAAGAAAGAGTTCTGAATCGAGTTTCAAGTTTCCGTTTAAGTTTCTGGTGATAACATTCTTGCTTCGATATTCGTTTAATTAATCACACAGGTTCTTATCCCATTTTGAACTTTTATTTCATAAGTTTTATTGTTATGAATCAAAGTATAAAATAAAATAAGTTCAATAGCTTCATGCATTATTCAATGTGAAAAATTTTATTAGTGATGTGAATGCGTTATCATAAATTATATTGTATATTTTGTTATCTAAATATTTTGTTGCATAAAATGACGCATCAAAAGTTGAATTAGAGTTTAAAGTCTATAAAGTGGATATTTAAAAGAATGCATAAGAATTCTGGACATGTTTGTACTGATATATGCGTACACCCACTGAAAAACACACATATAATTTACACACACACTCACGCACACAGTAACAATACGCAAACTCACATACACTGGACAACAATTCATCTTCTACAAAAATTTACGACAAAACACACACATATGGGAATAGAAAAATAAGAGAGAGAGTGAACGGAGTGAGAGAGATTGGAGAGAAAGACGGCAAGGATAAAAAAAATAGGTGTTCATTGACTGTTTCCAGCGAGTTTCTCACCGAAAAACCCCAAAATTGCTCACCTCCCAAACCCGCCGAATTTGCTACCGGGAAAACACGACCAGTCACTGTCTCGCCGTGATAAGCACTCTCCGATCGTCCCGTTCTCATTTTCGATTGAAGCTCATCGGGAAACCACTACCCGCTTATACTTTTTGTTTTTCATGCCCTCACCTCTCTCTGTACATATACTATATGTGATAATAATCATATATAATTTCTTTAGTATATTATCTTCATGTGCACTTCATAATTTTTATTCATTTACTTTATTTACTTGTTTGTTGTTATGTATAAATGCTATAACTGTACATTTTATTTATTGTGAAAGTAATGATAATTCGATTGAATATGACGTCAATTAATTTAGAACAAATAGTTAACTGATTCGCCCACCTTTTCATATTAATTAATAGATTGTGTTGGGCCTGATTCGAGATGTAAAGCCTGTTCGTTAATTAACGTAAAAATGAGCGAGACACGCTGAGATTTTATTCAAGACCCGTCATAATGATAAAAGAAAAGAGTGGATAAATTAATTTGTAAGAGTGCGAGGTGAGTTACGGACTAATTCAAAACTAGTTACAATTTTTAAGGAAAAGAGTAAGTTTAGATATCTTGAATTTATAATAGACTAACCAATGCCTTAGCGCTAGGCAAGTTTTAGGCATGCTTAAAATACTCATCTCAATTAAGAATGTGGCGTACACATCTTTCTAAGATATTTAAAAATGATTCAAGGATGCAATAATGCACCTTGACAAATATTTTTCTTAAATTAATTTTCACTAATTTAATATAAGAGGTATAGACAGATACTAGATATTAAACATGAGCGAATTAAGACTTGCAAACATAATTTATTCAAAATAGTTAAAGCTAAGTATAATTGATAAAAGTAACCGTTCTTGAACCACGGGAATTGAGGGGTGTCGCATACTTTCTCTCGGTCAACAGAATTCTTTACCCGGTCTTCAGGTTTTCGCAGACCAATAAAAAGTCATTTACTTTTGATTAGGGATTCAATAAGGTGACTTGGAACACCATAACTCACTCCAAGTGGCATCTCTGAAAATGGTAAAAATAATTCCTATTCAAAACCGTCACTTTAATTGGAAAAACATTTCGCCTTCGATAGCCTCCATGTAAAAAAGGGGTGTGACAACCACATTTCTTCCTGAAGTCCTTCAGTGAATAAGACTTCTTTCTTGAGACAATCACTCAACTCATCAGAGTTTGTTATCCAGTAGAAGTCCTTCGTTAAGTCAAATTCGTTGCATAGGTAAAACTCCTTCTTCAACTTGATCTCCTCATCTGAGTGAAACTGTTTCTTCAACTTATCGTCAAGTATTGTATTCAACTACAACTTCTTCTTTATCACTCATGATCAATACTTTGAGTTTATCAAAACTAGACTTGTTTATCCATTCTTGACTCTAAGCAATCTTGATTGAACCGCCTAGTAAAAATTGAACCCCGTCTCTAACACTAATGGATGCCACTCACATGCAAAGTATCCAATTAGTAGGGCCAGGGGAGGATAGAGTGTGTGCAAATCTTACCTCTATCTTGGATTCAAATAAAATTGAAAGACTTTTTCCAAAAGACCTCTGCTCAAAGAATATACGATTCAGTCACGATTTAAATTTTCTTGTGGGGGTTTTATTGATTCTATAACGGTTTATGATTTTTCTTAATGGGTAGTTGATAGCCCAATACAATTATTAAATTATAATTTTACCCTTAGTAGATATTAAAAGGCGCTTGTTTTCTTCATGAACCGTGTTTCTGGAATTGTGGACAATATGCATGTTTTGCTTTGTTATATCTATACGTGCATGTTGAATTGTTGATAATAGGGATTTAGGTCTCCCGTAAATTTTTCTTTAGAACTTCTGGATATGCATATTTAACTTGACTAGTTTAGGATACACGTATTGCACGTGTATATCACGTCAATATAAAATTAAGATTATATACAAAAAAAATAAAGTATATAATAGTTTTCATGAAAAATGGCGTTTTAAAATGCATATTTACGTTTATTTTAAGATTGAGATATAATTTCATATATATATATATATATGTATGTATGTATGTATATAGCGTGAAGGGTTTTTAAAATATTATTTGAACTTTTTGTCCTTCATTAGAAGTCTCTAATAGATAAAATTGTCATTTCATTATTTTTTTCTTAAATTATTATTTAATAATAAATCATTAAAAATTAAGAATACTAAACTCTATGATAAAAATAATTATATGATAAGAGTCTAAGAGATGGTAGGAGAATTAATATAGACTACCTAGAATATATGAAAAGAAAAATTAGAAAAGACTCTAAATATATGGAGGCCTCTTTCCACCGTTTCCTAAATCCTAATATTGGTAAACTATGTGAAACATGAAAATTAGCAAAATTCTATAATTTAATTTATTTTAATAAAAGAAATTTTCTATGAAAAAAAGGCAAAAGAAGAACAAGTTATTCATTAATCTAATTACAATTATAGTCCGAAAGTAAGAAAATTAAATACTACCATAAATGATTTATTTCTAAAAAAGAACACTACCTAAAATAATTTAATAAATCTCTATCTCTAATCTCTACTCTCTAATCTCTAATCTCTAATCTCTAATCTCTAATATATTAAAAGTGTGAATGCCTTAGAAATATTGTTTGAACTTTTTGACTTCGATTAAAGGTCTGACAAAATTGTCATTCACTTTGTTTTCTTAAACTATTATTTAATAATAAACCATTAAAAATTAAAAATACTACAATATATGATAAAAATAACTATATGGTAAGAGTCTAAGAGAGAGTAGGAGAACTAACGTAGACTACCTAGAATATATGAAAAGAAAAATTAGAAAAGACTCCTAAATATGTGGAGGTATTTTTCCACCATTTTCCTAAATCCTAATATTGTTACACTACATGAGACATGGAAATTAGCGAAATTCTATAATTTACTTTATTTTGATAAAAAGAAATTTGATACGACAAAAAAGGCAAAAGAAGAATGAGTTATCTCGAAATCTAATTACAATTATAGTCCGAAAGTAAGAAAATTAAATACTACCATAAATATTTTTTTTTAAAAGAGAACACTGCCTAAAATAATTTAATAACATAATTAACTTTTATTTTTCCATAAAAGAAAAATAAAAACGTTCCATATTTAGAAAAACTGAGGAAAAGGTTTTGAATTTTTATAAATTGAGTTTTTTCAATATGAATTTATTCTCCCAATAATTGTATATTTTCTTTGTCGTTTATATTTTATATCCATTATATAGGTCAACTGACCAAACCAATTATAAAAATTGCATTTGTAGAGGTTTTTGTATTTATATCAACTAGACAAAGTTGAGTATTTATTCTCAAACAAAAGGTTTATGAAAAATATATTGCCTAAAAGTTATATCATTGTATCTAGGTTAGTATTTGTACATAATAGCTTTGCTTAATTTATCTAATAAAAATCATCATCGAAATAGGGAAAAAGAACTCTGTTTGATGCATAGGATTTGAGATTGAAGAAAGCAAAAAACCGACTTTCTCAAATTAAAGGCCTATGAAAAATATATAGCCTGAAAGTTATATCATTGTATTGATATCTTGATATGACTGCTACTATAAAACTGTAGTGTGAGTTTTCATATAAGAATTTAGAGAACTGTGCATATAAATCAGTTCAACCTAAGAGAATAGCATCACGGAAGTGCTTGATAGTCTAATTAGAACATTAAAATAAGGTAAAACATAATTTTCCAATGATAACATGAATTTTTTTTCCGCCGTGATTATACAGAAGTTATTGAAACTCCTCCTTTCTTGCAATTTAATCTCTTCTGTGTGCTTCAATGTGGTCATGTCTTAGTTTACGATAAACGTGCAACGCACGTTCATATAAACTAATATATATATATATATATATATATATATATGACCCTAAATTTGATATCAAATTATAACATTGACCTTAAACTTTGATAGTGTACAAATAGGATCTTTAACTATTCAAAACCTGAACAAATATGACCTCCGATCCTAGGTAGCAAAATACGTGTTGTACACGCAAAATTGGGCGCGTCGGGCTAAATATTTGAGCGTTCCAACAGTAAAAAAAAAAGGGTAAAATGACTATTAGGCCTTTACTAATTCCTTTTTATATATTTAAATAACTTTTCACTATTATTTTTCATTATTTTCAACTCAAAGATGAAACTATAATAATAATAAATAAAACAATTATAGTTTTAATAAAATGTTATTAAATTAACGTTATTGAAACGTTATCAAAACGTTATTAATAAAATACTATTAAATTAACATTATTAAATTAATGTTATTAAACTAAAGTTATTAAATTAACGTTATTAAAATATTATTAAATTAACGTTATTAAGGACAGTAGTAGTATATTAAATTAATGTTATTAAAACATTATTAAGGGCAGTAGTAATAGTATATTAGATTAACATTATTAAAATATTTTTTAAATTAACATTATTAATAAAACGTTATTAAGATGAATTTTTTTAAAAAAATATTGTTATTATTATTAGTAGTAGTAGTAGTCGTAGTAGTAGTATATTGATAGAAGCAATAGTAGTACGCGATATGTAGAAATAGTATTAGTATAATAATAATAATAATAATAATAATAATAATAATAATAATAATAATAATAATAATAATAATAAGCAAAACGACATTCTTTTAACTTATAGAAGCAAAACGACGTCTTTTTAATTGAAAGACAAAAGTTCCTCCATGTCAGCCCTTTTAATGATGTGACACCGTATGATTGGATTACATATCCACGTAGGTGCAAGTGAGTTACACGCATGGAGGTTGCATAATGGGAGGTCATATTTGTTCAGGTTTTGAATAATTAAAGGTCCTATTTGTGCACTATCAAAGTTTAAGGTCAATGTTATAATTTGGTGTCAAGTTTAGGGTCATATTTATGTATTATGCCTATATATATATGTGTGTGTGTATAAGTAGATAGTAATTGCACTTTAATTGAATGTTATTCCAACTTTGTTAATAACTCATTTGTTAGGACTCTATTGATTATTGTTTCCACACCAAAATGGTCATCATAAATGGTATCTGCTTGTGTCATATGTTTGATGAAATTAAGTTATTTTTTAGTATTTAAAGTAATGAAGTGATTTATATTACTATTTATCTATAGATTTACAACAATACTATTAGTATAAATACTATTAACACAACCAAGAATGAAAAGTAAAATAAGAAAATAAGAAAAGAAACACGGTAAACTCTACCATTACTTTAATTTAGATTTCAACAAATCAAAGTTTGTAATTTATGAAAAAAAATCGTATTTGTGTCATATTCCTAAAAGGAAGAAAATAAAAATTTAGTATGTCTTTTTTTTTAAACCTAAATGTCTATTTTTAAATTTTATTTAGTATTATAATTTATCTAAAATTAAGATTTCTGTAACGACCTAAAATTTTGATGAAATATGTGAAATTTGTGATTTTGTGTGATTTGACTGTTTTACTCCTCCTCGTAGTTGCATTATGGTATCTCTGGGGTGTGGGAGTGGTTGACATGATTTTTGATGCATTTTGGTATCATTTATGCAATATTGTGGTTTTTGATGGTTTCGAAAGCCTTATTTTAGACTTATGTGGTTATATTTTGATCCGTGCGACGGATGACTGAACGGACTATGCCAGCAGCTCCGGAATATCGATTTTAGGCTAGGTAGACCTTTGGTTCGGGTCCTGGTTCACCCGAGCTCATTTCAACCTATTGATCGAAAAGTTGAAAAATTGAAAATATGGGTGTGGGACCCACATGCTATCGAAACGACCTCGTATGGAAAATCCGAATTGGCCAACAGATCCGTAATATTGATTTTAATGTGTTAGCATGTTAGGTATAATTTTACGGCTTTTAAATCTCATTTCGACCTTTGATTTGGAAAATTGTGATTTCGGGTCTCGGGGGTCAATTTTGTGAAAACAAATTTTTCTGAAAAATCTGGTATCGCCATCGCGTCCGGAACATCGAATTTAGTGTGGTTTCATAGTTTGTTTGCATAAATCGGACTCCGAACGAATTCCGAGCACCCCGTCGAAGTCCATTTCGGGTTAGAATAAAAAAAAACTGCTCAGTTATGCAGAAAAAATCTGCAATATATATAGCAGTTTTTTCACATTTTTGGCCCATTTTGCTCATTTTTCATCTTGTCTCTTGAGAGTTAAACCATAAATATTTTGGGAGTTTAAAAGTGAAGTTTGTGAGAGCTTGGGAAGCTAGATTAACACCTATTTCTTGATTTTAATTACGGATTTAAGGTAAGAATTCAACCTTTTCTTAGAAATTTCTTGATAAACTTCTCAAAGCCCCAAAAATCTTAGGGCATGATTTTAAACCCAAATTTTATCTCATTTCACTTGAATAATATTTTTATCTTATAATTACTAGTTTTTCATCAATTTAACCTTCAAAACAACTCTGATTCTTGATTTTAACCCGATTTCAAGGATTTTACCCGGTAAAGCTCAAAAATAGTTTTTCTTCGATTTGAACCCCATTTTCACACGATTTAACTTGGGTTTTCAGCTGTAGGTTATGGGGAACATATTTTTGAAGTAAAGTTCCAACTTTGCTCTTCTTTTTCAGAAACCTATTTTGGGGGTCCGTTTTGACCCCGAACCAAAAGTAGTCAATATGAGTGTCGTTGGTTTCGTTTTGACGCGTCGATTTCATATTTGATGTTTTTAGTAGAGTTCGGAATTGTTCGTAAAAAGTAAGGTCATGGGTTCAAGTATAGCGGATCGGTTTCGGCTTTCGAGGTAGGTTATGGCTTAACTCTTCAGACTGGGCTGGGTAGTAAATGATGATACAAAATGCATGTTAAGGGTGGGAACTAATCATGAAAAATGACTATCTACGAATTGTGCCCGCGTGGGGGCCTATATGTGATGTAATTGTCGAAATTGAAATATTATGTGATATGTTTGACCGTGTGGGGTCCTATGTGACATTGATAGCCTTGAATACATTTGAGTAATTGTATTGTATTATTTAATGTGGTACCATGGATGTATTGTGATTATATTCATACTTTACTGGCATATGAGACATGTGGAAATTCATGGATGAAATGAAAATAACGAGTGAATATTGGCTCATGTGGTTGTGGAAATATATCATTGTGGTTGGTTGTGGAAATATATCATGTGGTTGGTTGTGGAAATACTTATTGTGATTGGTTGTGAGCATTACATCTTCATATCATACTCATTCATGAACATTGGTACCACCGTGGCAACATTTGAGAAATACTGGCAACACCTTTTTAGAAATATTGTAACACCTTATAAAATCCTTTCCGAGGGATGTGCCGGAAAGGAGATATGAGATAAGTGGATTGTATATGGGTTGACGAACCCCCCATGAGTCCTACGTCAGGAAGCTTTAGCTCCGTAGGTGTATACGAGGATTATGCGACGATCCCGGAGGTTGTGCGACAACCTCGTGAATCATCATTATCATGTACATTGCACTTACTTTATTGTGTTTATGTTGTGTTTTATAGCCTTATTGACTTGTCATCTATGTGTTTGTCTTACTTTCCTTTACTTGTATTTGATGATATTGTATCTACATGTTCTTTCTTGTTATATTATATGTGACATAATGTATACTTTTGTTTCGTATCTTGGTGTGTTTTTGTAATATATGTAAGATATACTAGAACTATTAGTGCAAGCGATGTGGGCTACCGTTGTGGGACATTATCTGATTGCAGGTGACGTGCCCTTAGTGTATATTTTATATGCTTTATTTACCACTTTGCGTGGTCGGCCTATGATACCTACTGAGTACAAGTGGACCGTACTCATGCCTACTGCGCTCTTTCAGTGCAGGTCCTAGATCAAGTGCGCCTCAGCTTACTTGATTCGGGCGATTGTTGGAGCTTCCAAGGTGGCGGTTGGACATTCATGCGTCCGAAGTTCACCTCTTTCTTTCTATACTAGTTATGTCTTTATAAGTATTCGGAGATAGTTATTATTCCTTTATGGTTATTTTTCCAATGTATTTGACTCTTGGATTGTATTAGTAGTTCTTACACTATTGACACCTAGTTTTGGGCATGATTGGTAGTTTGGATAAGTTTTTTCTGCATTGTTATGATTATTTATATGGTTCGGCTTCATTCTAGTAGCCTTACCTTGGGGTATTTCTATCTTTTTCTCTATTCGTATCAATTTGGCTGATAGGCTTACTTGTTAAGGTACGTCGCGACAAGTGCCATCATGATCCTCATTTTTGGGTTGTGACAAATTGGTATCAAAGCAGCTAGGTTTCATTGGTCTCATCGGTGTAAGAACAAAATGTTTAATAGAGTCTCGCGGAATGGTACATAGACGTTCGTATCTATCTTCGAGAGGCTATAGGACATCTTTAGAAAACTTTTCTCATTTTATTCCTTATCATGCTAATTCTTTCATACCCTGTATTCTGAGTTGTGTTTCACTCTTTCTACGCGAATGGAGTTGCTTATACCTCTTATCAGTTGAGAGATGCAGCAAGAGATTATTGGATAACATTTGTTGGTTGTAGGCTTGTTAATGCTCCTGAGTTGTCATGGGATCGGTTTGTTGATGCCTTTCTAGAGAGATTTATCCTTTTCAGTTTGAAAGATCTTATGTGGGATAAGTTTGATCATTTGGAGCAGGGCTCCATGACAGTTGCTGAGTATGAGGCACACTTTCATGCCCTGTCCAGATATTCCTATGATAGTATTTCCACTGAGTTTGAGAAGATTTGAAAGTTTTGAAAAGTTTAGTTGTCGCTCTTTAGTTGGCTACGTCTCAGATGATTGTGTTTGGGGCTTCTTTTTAGAGGTTCTCGTAGATACCATGGTAGGCCAGTGCAGGTGATTTTATAGAGTTTAGCTAGTGGATCTTCTAGTGTAACAGTTCAGGGTGGTCGTTTGGGCTCAGTTGTACTTTCTCTTAGTGAGACTAGTCATAGAGGTTGCTATGCGTGTGATAAGTTTAGCCATGCGGCCAAGTACTGTTCTCGCCATGTGTTTAGAGCTAATCTTATTTCAGCTGTGAAAGGTAGCGGTTCTACCAAAGGTGCAAGAGGTAGAGATGGTAGAGCCTGTGGTGGTGGTTTTAGGGCTACTCAGCCAGTTTATAGTCGTGGGTTGTGTTATGCTATACCATCCAGACTTAAGGCAGAGGCTTCTGATGTTGTGATTATAGGTAACTTCCTTGTTTGTTTCAGACCTGCATCTATATTATTTAATCCTGAATCGACTTTCGCCTATGTGTCTGCGTATTTTGCTTTGGGTTTTGATTCCATTAGTGAGCCTTCTGCCATGCCTATTTATGTATCTACCCCGGTAGGTGATTCTTTAGTGGTGGATCGAGCGTACTGATTTCGTGTACTTTTTTCGGGCGTAAGACTTTGGTAGACTTGCTCGTATTAGATATGGTCGATTTTGGTGTTGTTTTGGGTATGGATTGGTTGGCTCCTTATTATGTTATCTTAGATTATTTTGCTAAGATTGTGACATTAGCTTTAGTTGGTGTGACAAGGATAGCTTGGAAATAGTACACTTAATTCAGGTCCTAAGAGGGTTATATCTTATGTTCAGGCTTGTAAATTAGTTGAGAGGGGATGTTTATCTTACTTGGCCTATATTCATAATACCATTGTTGTTTCACCTCCTTTCTTGGATTCTATTTGTGTTGTTCATGAGTTTATGGATGTGTTCCTTACAGACTTGCCAGGTATGTCTCCAGATTGAGATAATGATTTCGTCATTGATGTTGAGCCAGGCATCAAGCTTATTTCTATTTCCTCCTTATAGGATGGCCCCAACAGAGTTAAAGAAGCTGAAGGATCAGTTATAGGAGTTGTTGGATAAGGGATTTATTTGACCTAGTATTTTACCTTGGGGTACATCTTTCTTGTCTGTAAAGAAAAAAAATGGGTCTATGGGGATGTGTATTTACTATCGGCAGTTGAATAAGGTGATGGTTAAGAATAGGTATCCTCTTACTCGTAGTGATGATTTGTTTGATCAGCTTCAGGGTGTTGTGGTGTTTTCGAAGATTGATTTGCGGTTTGGTTTTCACCAATTGAGGATTAGAGATTTGGATATTTCAAAAATAGCTTTTTGAACTCGATATGATCATTATGAGTTCTTGGTCATGTCTTTTGGGTTGAACCATGCCCCTGCCGCATTCATAGAGTTGATGAACAGGGCATTTTGACCGTATCTTGACTCATTTATTATGGTATTTATAGATGATATCTTGGTTTATTCCAAGAGTGAGGTTGAGAATGAGGAGCATTTGTGATTGTGCTTCAGAGATTGAGGGATGAGAAGTTGTATGCTAAGTTCTCTAAGTGAGATTTTTGGTTAGAGTCTGTTTCTTTCTTGGGTCATGTGCTGACTAAGGAAGGTATTATGGTTGATCCAGCTAAGGTTGTAGCGGTTCATGACTGGGCTAGACCTATTTTGCCCACTGAGATTCTAAGTTTTGTTAGGTTGGTCGGGTATTATCGACGTTTTGTTGAGGGTTTTTCATCTATTGCAGCTCCATTGACCAAGTTGACCCAGAAGAAGATTCCTTTTCAGTGGTTCGATACTTGTGAGGCGAGCTTCCTGAAGCTCAAGGAATTGTTGACTTCAGCTCCTATATTAGCTTTGCCTAAGAATGGTGTAGGCTTTACTGTCTTTTATGATATTTCAGGTGTTGGGTTAGGTGTTGTGTTGATGTACGAGGGTAAGGTAAATGCTTATGCATCTCGTTAATTGAAGCCTCATGAGAAGAATTATCCTACCCATGATTTAGAGTTGTGCGCAGTTGTGTTTGCCTTGAAGTTGTGGAGGCACTACTTGTATGGAGTCCGTTGTGAGATCTTTTCAGATCATCGTAGCCTTCAGTACTTCTTCACTCAGCGAGATCTTAATATGAGGCAGCGCCATTGGCTTGAGTTGCTTAAGGATTATGACTTGACTATTCTCTATCATCCGGGCAAGGCTAATATTGTTGCGGATGCCTTAAGCTAAAGTCGACTAGCATGGGTAGCTTGGCGCATCTTTTGACCCAAAAGAGGCCTTTGGCCTTAGAAGTTCAGTCTTTAGCTAACCAGATGGTTAGACTTGATATCTCGACACCAGGGTGTGTTTTGGCATTTGTGGATGCTAGATCTTCTTTGATGGAGCAAATCCGAGCTCATCAGTTTGATGATGTTGGATTGAGGTCGATTCGAGACAAGGCATTGAGTGGATAGGCTAAGGAAGCCTCACTTGATTCAGCTAGAGTTTTGCGGATTAGAGGCCGAGTTTCTGTACCGAAAGTGGGTGATTAGATTAGGTTGATCTTAGAGGAGGCCCATTGTTCCAGATATTCTATCTATCCAGGTGTGACTAAAATGTATCATGATTTGAGACAACACTACTGGTGGGGTGGTATGAGGCGAGATATAGCAGATTTTGTGGCTCGCTGCCTATGTTGTTAGTAGGTAAAGGTCAAGCATATGAGACTTGGTGGTTTACTTCAGAGGTTACCTATTCCCGAGTGGAAGTGGGAACACATCACTATGGACTTTATGACTGGTTTGCCTCGTACATCTCATGGTTCTAATAGTGTTTAGGTCATCGTGGATCGTTGACCAAGTCAGCTCATTTTATTTCGGTTTAGGTCTCATTTAGTGCTGAGAGGTTGGCCCGTATCTACATTCATGAGATTGTGCGTCTGTATGGTGTGCCAGTGTCTATTATTTCAGATTGAGGTCCTGTGTTCACATCTCACTTTTGTAGGACTTTTCAGGATGAGTTGGGTACTCGAGTGGATCTTAGTACAGCATTTCGCCCCCAGATTGATGGCCAGTCAGAGCGGACTATACAAGTTTTGGAGGATATACTTCGCGCATGCGTGATGGATTTTGGTGGCCAGTAGGAGCAGCATTTGGCTTTAGCAGAGTTTGCATATAATAATAGCTACTATTTCAGTATTGATATGAATCCTTTTGAGGCATTGTATGGTAGGCGTTGTCGCTCTCTGATAGGTTGGTTCGATGTTTCAGAGGTGAAACCTCGAGGTACGGACTTTCTTCGTGACTCTTTGGATAGGATCGGGGTCATTCAGGATAGACTTAGAGCAGCCCAGAGTAGGCAGAAGTATTATGCTGATCGTAGACGTCGTGCCTTGAGTTTTGGTGTTGTTGGTCGTGTTTTCCTTCGATTTTCACCCATGAAGGGTGTGATGAGGTTTGGGACAAGGGGCAAGCTTAGCCCCAGGTATATTGGTCCATTTGAGATTCTTCGGATTGTTGGTGATGTAGCTTATGAGTTGACTTTCCCCCCTGATCTATCAGCTATTCATCTAGTTTTTCATATTTCTATGCTTCGTTGCTGTATTCCTGATGAGTCTCATGTCATTCATTGGGATTCGATTCGGTTAGATGAGCGGTTGTCCTTTATTGAGGAACCGGTTTCTATTTTGGCTAGGGATGTTAGGCGGTTGCACTCTAGAGTGATCCCTATGGTTAAGGTCCTATAGCAACATCGACCTGTAGATGAAGCTACTTGGGAGGCAGTTCCTATCCCCAGCTTTTCATCGATTCAGGTATTTCCTTGCCTTAGTTCGAGGACGAACTAGATTTTTAGTGGTGGATGATGTAACGATCTAAAAATTTGATGAAATATGTGAAATTTATGATTTTGTATGATTTGAGTGTTTTACCCCTCCCCGCAGTTGCATTATGGTATTTCTGCGGTGTAGGAGTGGTTGACATGCTTTTTGATGCATTTTGGTATTGTTTATGCAATATTGTGGTTTCTGATGGCTTCGAAAGCCTTATTTTGGACTTATGTGGTTATATTTTGATCTGTGCGATGGATGACCTAACGGACTGCACCAGAAGCTCCGGAATATCGATTTTAGGCTAGGTAGACCTTTGGTTCAGGTCCTGGTTCACCTGAGCTCATTTCAACCTATTGATTGAAAAGTTGGAAAATTAAAAATATGGGTGTGGGACCCACATGTGATTGAAACGACCTCATATGGGAAATTCAAATTCGCCAATAGATCCATAATGTCGATTTTAATGTGTTAGAATGTTTGGTATGATTTTATAGCTTTTAAATCTCATTTTGACGCTCGGTTTGAAAAATTATGATTTCAGGTCTCGGGGGTCAAATTTGTGAAAACAAATTTGTATGAAAAATCTGGTATCGCCATCGTGTCCAGAACATCGAATTTAGTGTGGTTTCATAGTTTGTTTGCAAAAATCGGACTCCGAACGAATTTCGAGCACCCCGTCGAAGTCCATTTTGAGTTAGAATAAAAAAAAACTGCTCAATTATGCAGAAAAAATCTGCAATATATATAGCAGTTTTTTCACATTTTTGGCCCATTTTGCTCATTTTTCATCTTGTCTCTTGAGAATTAAACCCTAAATATTTTGGGAGTTTAAAAGTGAAGTTTTTGAGAGCTTGGGAAGCTAGATTAACACTTATTTCTTGATTTTAATTACGGATTTAAGGTGAGAATTCACCCTTTTCTTAGAAATTTCTTGATAAATTTCTCAAAGCCCCAAAAATCTTAGGGAATGATTTTAAACCCAAATTTCATCTCCTTTCACTTGAATAATATTTTTATCTTATAATTACTAGTTTTTCATCAATTTAACCTTCAAAACAACTCTGATTCTTGATTTTAACTCGGATTTCAAGGAATTTACCCGGTAAAGCTCAAAAATAGTTTTTCTTCGATTTGAACCCCGTTTTTCACTCAATTTAACTTGGGTTTTCAGTTGTAGGTTCCAAAAAATATGGAGAACATATTTTTGAAGTAAAGTTCGAATTTTGTCCTTTTTTGGAAACCTATTTTGGGGGTCCATTTTGACCCCGAACCAAAAGTAGTTAATATGGGTGTCGTTGGTTTTGTTTTGATGCGTAGATTTCATATTTGGTGTTTTTAATAGAGTTTGGGATTATTCATGAAAAGTAAGGTCGCGGGTTCAAGTGTAGCGGACCGGTTTCGACCTTCGAGGTAGGTTATGGCTTAACTCTTCAGACCGGGCTGGGTAGTAAATGATGGTACAAAATGCATGTTAAGGGTGGGAACTAATCATGAAAAATGGCTATCTACGTGTTGTGCCCGTGTGGGGGCCTATATGTGATGTAATTGTTGAAATTGAAATATTATGAGATATGTTTGACCGTGTGGGGTCCTATGTGATATTGATAGCCTTGAATACATATGAGTAATTGTATTGTATTATTTAATGTGGTACAATGGGTGTATTGTGATTATATTCATACTTTACTGGCATATGAGACATGTGGAAATTCATGGATGAAATGAAAATAACAAGTGAATATTGGCTCATGTGGTTGTGGAAATGTATCATTGTGGTTGGTTGTGGAAATATATCATGTGGTTGGTTGTGGAAATACTTATTGTGATTGGTTGTGAGCATTACATTTTCATATCTTACTCATTCATGAAACATTGGTACCACTGTGGTAACATTTGAGAAACACTGGCAACACCTTTTTAAAAAATATTGTAACACCTTACAAAATCCTTTTCGAGAGATGTGCCGGAAAGGAGATATGAGATATGTGGATTGTATATGGGTTGACGAAACCCCATGGGTCCTACGTCGGGAAGCTTTAGCTCTGAAGATGTATACGGGGATTGTGCGACGATCCCGGAGGTTGTGCGACAACCTCGTGCATCATCATCATCATCATCATCATCATATGCATTTCACTTACTTTATTGTGTTTATGTTGTGTTGTATTGCCTTATTGACTTGTCATCTATGTTTTGTCTTACTTTCCTTTACTTGTATTTGATGATATCATATCTACATGTTCTTTCTTGTTATATTATAAGTGACATAGTGTATACTTGTGTTTCGTATCTTGGTGTATTTTTGTAATATATGTGAGATATACTAGAACTGTCAGTGCAAGCAGTGTGGGCTACTGTTGTGGGACATTATCTGATTGCAGGTGACAAGCCCTTAGTGTATATTTTGTATGCTTTATTTACCACTTTGCTTGGTCGGCCTATGATACCTACTGAGTACAAGTGAATTGTACTCATGCCTACTGTGCCCTTTCGGTGAAGGTCCTAGCTCAAGTGCGCCTCAGCTTATTTGATTCGGGCGATTGTTGGAGCTTCCAAGGTAGCGGTTGGACATTTATACGTTCGAAGTTGACCTCTATCTTTCTATATTAGTTATGTCTTTATTAGTATTAGGAAACAGTTATTATTCCTTTGTGGTTATTTTTTCGATGTATTTGACTCTTGGATTGTATTAGTAGTTCTTACACTATTGACACCTGGTTTTGGGCATAATTTGTAGTTTGCATAAGTTCTTTCTGCATTGTTATGACTATTTATATGGTTCGGCTTCATTCTAGAAGCCTTACCTTGGGGTATTTCTGTCTTTTTCTCTATTCGTATCAGTTTGGGTGATTGGCTTACTTGTCAAGGTACACCGCGACAAGTGCCATCAGGACCCTCATTTTTGGGTCGTGACTATTTCTTTAATCAATTAATTAATAATATTTATATTAGTTGTCTCACTTATTCAGGTTTAGATTATTCTTCAAAAACTACCGCATGTAGTAAAAAGAACATGTTTAGGTATAGAATTTTATCATCAATTAACTTTTGTTAGTATCTATGATTATAGAGATAAATTTGTTTGTGATTTAAGTGATTCTAAAGTCTCAATATGTTTTTGAAGTTAACAATAATAAATTATCATGTATTATTAATAGATAACTGTTAATTGAGAAGATTTAATGTAAATAGGAATACCTTGAATGTCAATGACTTCAACAACTTGGTGTTTGTTTTCATGCTTTTCATGATCTTGGCCGCATGGTACATTGCATTCGAAATAAAATTGAAGATTATTTATATGTTTAAGAGTTATACACGCCACTCTTTTCATAGAAAATCAATTGTAAGCTAGTACACAAATTAAACATACAGAAAGAAATCACACTAGATTGATGAGTATAAAAGAAAGTCAAAGTACAGAGAAGATACCAATTAAAAAAAAAACTTACCAAACAAACTTCACGTAATAAAAAAAAAAGTGCGATCCTATAAAGTATAAATTCAAGCTCGAGATTGAACACGTAAACAAAAAGAATTCATAAATAAAAATTTTGGCATTCGACTCCTATATAATTTATATTAGTATTTATATATGTACAACTATGCCTATAATTGTATGATTGTTTTTAAATATAGTAGGCAACTTTTATTTTTTTGTCAAAAAATAGCCGTAGTTTTTAAATAAAAAGTAATATTAGTTTACTAAGTTATCACGTAATTTATAGTAAATCATAATAGCAATATTTATTGTTGTTTTTTTGTTCAAGAAATATATTTTTTTATATTTTAGGACTCTTAATCTCCTCCCCCCTTCCCTCCAAATATATTTTAGGATTCTTTATTTCCCCCATGCCTTCTAGGATTCATATTTCAAGAAATTTTTGGAATCTTAATTTATGGGTTAAAATCATTTACACCCCTGAACTTTGTTGTAAAAATCAAATATCCCCCTCAACTTTGAACAATAATCATTCTCCCTCCTTTTTCTTATTTGATTTTTTAAAATACCTACTTTACCCTTGTATTTATATCAACATTTGAATATCTTTTTTAATTTTTTTTTTATAAACATAATTTTTATTTTTTAATCTATATAACTTATTTTCTATAAAAAGATAAAGGTTATTTTTTAGATGAAAAAATAAAAGTGAGAAATACTAATTGAGTATATAAGTTAATGACATTTTCTAACAAAATAAATGAGAAAAATAATAAAAATTAATTTTACTAACAATAAAAATTCTAATATCTATTTATACTTGAAAATAATAGGTAATTATATTTTTATAAATATATTTCATTGCAGATAATACAAATTAATTAATAGTCGAGGGTCCTTTGAAAACAACTTCTCTACCTCCCATAGTAGTGGTAAGGTTTGCGTACCCCTACCCTCCTCATACCTCACATAGGGGATTTCACTAGGTACAGTGTTGTTGTAGATCTATATTTATTACAAATCAAATGATTATTGCTAATGAATTTTAAATTACAATTTAGATAATAATTCATATTGACAACTAAAACTCGTTTATCTATATAGATATTAATAAATAAGAGTGAATCAAAATACGCATCTATGTACATAATTATATATACACACATACATACTTAATACCTATAATGTAAAATTTTGAATGTAAAAAATACCATTAGATTTTGTAATTAATTTATAAAAGAATTTACTAATAATGTAAATGAATTAAAATAAAAACTTATAAATACCTCGGTTATGAAAGATAAACATATATAATACAAAAAATATTATATAAATAGAAGATTAAAAATATTAAGGGTAAATAGGTATTACATAGTAAAGTGGGAGAGAATGATTGTTGCACAATATTAAGGGGGGTGTTTGATTGATTTTCACCCCAGTGAAATCCCCTAAGTGAGATATGAGGAGGGTAGGGATACACAAACCTTACCACTACCTCAGGGAGGTAGAGAAGTTGTTTTCGAAGGATCTTCTACTGTTAATTAATTCGTATTACCTGCATTGAAATATATTTATAAAAATACAACTACCTATTATTTTCAAGTATAAATAGATATTAGAATTTTTATTTTTAATAACATTAATTTTTATTATTTCGTTATAGAATGTCATTAATTTATATACTCAATCAATATTTTTTACTTTTATTTTTCATCTAAAAAATAACATTTACATTTTTATAAAAAAAAATATGTTATATTGATTTAAAAATAAAAAATTTATTTATAATTTTTTTTTTAAAATATTCAAATGTTGATATAAATAGAAGCGTAAAGTAGGTATTTTGAGAAATCAAATAGGAAAAAGGAGGGAAAATAATTATTGTTGAAAGTTGAGGGGGGTGTTTGATTTTTACAATAAATTTCGGGGGTGTAAACGATTTTAACCCCTTAATTTATTCCCATATATTTATTTTATTATCAACTTTTCATATATTTTAGGAGACCTTAATATTTAATTTAACAAAATAACAATTGAATAAAAAATTTAAAAGAAGATTTTATCTATTGTAGAGTGTTGGCCAGTTAAGAAATTTCACATCCAGAAGTTAAAGGTGGTGGAGATGAGGATGTTGCGATGGATGTGTGGTCATACCAGGAAATATAGAGTGAGGAATGAGATTATTCGAAAAAAGGTGGGAATGACTTCGGTGGAGGACAAAATGCTAGAAGTAAGGTTACGTTGGTTCAGGCACGTGATGAGAAGAGGTTCTGATGCTCTAGTGAGGAGGTGTGAGACACTGACTATGGATGATCTTAGGCGGGGTAGAGGCAGGCCGAAGAAATATTGGAGGGAGGTGATTAGGCATGATATGGAATAGTTACATCCTACTGAGGACATAACCCTTGATAGGAAGGTGTGGAGAATGCGGATTAGTGGAGGGTTAATGGGTGAGAGTGCATCGACAACAGTAGAGGAGTGTTCTTTATTTGTATTTGTAGTTTCTTGTTCATTGTGTTGAGTGCTGTCTATGGTTTCAGATTTATTGTTTTAGTATTATCCTGTGGCTCTAGTATTATCTTGTGGCTAGCATTATTAGTTTATATACGTTTATGTTTTGTGTTTGTTATATTGTTATTGGTTCTAAGCCAAGGGTCTATCGAAAACATCCTTTCTACTTCACCTGAGGTAGTGGTATGGACTGCGTACAATGTACCCTCCTCAGACCCCACTAGGTAGAAATACACTGGTATGTTGTTGTTGTATATTATTATTGTTTGGTTTCACCTAGGGTTGGTTTTTTTTTTAATTACAATTTTTTTATTATTATATTATCTTTGGGGTTTTTTTAAATTATAATTTTTTTATTATTATATTTTTTTGTTTCACATTGGGGGGTGGTTTTTTTTTTTTTTTTTCTAACTAGATAATTTAAGGCCCGTGATATGGCCCAACATTATAGTCTTATATATATAGGTGTTTGATAATATTCTTAAAATAATTAAATTATCAATATTTTGAGGTAAATATGACAGAAAATGATGATCAACATTACACTTTGGAGAACTCCATCCATTCCTAATTAATCATTTCTTTTGTCCTGATACGTGCTTTAATAAACTACTCACTTCTAGAAAATTAAAGATAATTTTACTAACTTACTCTTAATTAAATTTTATGTCTTTGATGTTGATTATATTTAGACTTAAGGACATTGGAATAATTATGATTAAAGTATCCTTGAAGACTTAAACGTATATTTATTTGGAATAAAATCTCAACCCAAAAGAACACTTATAAAGATATAAAGAAATGGATGAAGTAGATTTTTTTCTTCTATTTTTTATACAATTAAAGAATTACTTATAGCTTATTTAAGTTGCCACCACTAACATTAAATGAATACGTAATATATATTCTGACAGAAAAGTCGAATTAAATAACAAACATTTAAGTGCAAACTTCATATATTGAATATACAATATGTTGCTTCTTTAATTATATATATTAGCCTTAAAAAAATAAAATTTTTATTGGTTAATTTTGAAATATAAAAAATTGGATTATCAGGGATGTAAAATAGATCCAAAATATACTCTTTTTTATCATTTTTTTGATAAGTTTGAAAAATAAATCAAAATTAATGAAACAAACCTTAAATAAAATTTCTCTTTAAATATTAAAATTATTCTCCCTGTTTCATTCAAGTATATTATTTTTTAATAAGTTGACATAAATGACTCTTCTTATAATTTGCATGTCTTTAATTTAAGATTCTTTATGACATATTAACATCATAATTTTTTTTTGAAAAATTTAATACACTACACAATATTTAGTTTAAGATCACAAGATTTAACTTTATTTATTTATTCTTAAATTTGTGTCTAATCAATTTTGAAACACTAAATTGGAATAGGGAAATACTATTTCTATGTTTTCAGTGAATACTTAGTTTACTTTAATTGAAATTATTCTGTGTTTATTTTTTATAATTGTCAAGATGAGATTTTGTAAAATTTTTTAAGAAAAATTAATTAGGAGTATGATTTGATTAACATATTCTTTTAATTCTTTGATTCTTATCTAGTTATGTGTCTATTGATTGTAAAATAATCAATGAAAAAAATTAAAAAGAACAATTAGTGTTATCTTATTTTTAAAAATTGTCAAGTATTTAGAAATAACTAATTTTAGATATATATCATCTAAAAATGAAATATAAAATACTGAAATAGAATAATTAAATTAGATATCATGGTAATTTCAGAAAGGCAAAAAAAGAAATTTAATCGCCTTTCATTTTGCTTTCTGAACTCTACCTAACAAGCAATGTAAGGGGCCTTGTGACAAAAAAATTTTTAATTTGTAGCAAAAACAAAAGGAAAAGGACATTCTATAATACTTTTTAAAATAAATAGCGCAAGTTTAAAAACTTTTTAAAAAGTGGTTAGTCGGATATACTATTTCTGCTTTATAGTCATTTCTTAATTTGGGTCATTTTGGCCTATGTAGTCCATATACAGTCCATATACAATACTGATACAGTATTCAACTTGAGCAATTTGTTCCTTTTAAAAATATTTTAATTTTTGTTTGCTATAAATTTTTTAAATGATCAAATATTCTACTTTTTTTTCCATTATTTAGAAATAATAATTAAATTATATAAAAATGATATAATTGTTAAATAGAATATGTATTTATATAAGATATATGTATAAAAATTGTATAGTTATATCAAATATATATATGTATAAAATATATATAAAAAATATATAGAAAGTGTATAAAAATTATATAATTATTTTATAAAATGTGTAAAAAAATTGTACAATTATTGTATAAATTGTGTATCAAAATTGTATAGTTTTCGTATAGAATATTTATATGTATAAGATTTGTATAGAAACTGTATAAAAAGTGTGTAGAAATGATATAGAACAAGTCAGTAAATTGAAATGGCTAGAAAGTGGAATTTAAATTCTATGGTTATTTTCATAAAAATAGTTTAATCTGAAATGTCGTTTCTGTCCTTTCCCCGAAAACAAATAAATAAACAGGCCCATATATGCAAGTAATGAGAGATTTTGTTTTTTTTAATCACACGTCACTTAATACACTTTGATAGAGATAGGTGGTGGAGTTACTGGCTTGGGGGTATGTTTGTAATTATATGAAAGTTATCTAGTCTTTTCATGAATTAGACGTTTTCAATGCATAAAGTATAATTGCTTTAAGCTGCCTGTTTATGTGAAATGTCTAAATTGCCGTTGGTCATCCTAAAACTGCCTCTCCTATATAGTATAAATTATTATTTTTTTTATTTCAGGTTGGGGAAGGAGGTTTCACGCTGGGTTTTTCTTTTTTATCGCTATTTTTTATTACTATTTTTTTGGTTTCAAGTTGGGGAAGGATTGGTTTCAGGAATTATATTATTGTGAGAAAAGTTTTTATTTTTTTGGTAATATACTTCATATTTAATATTATTAAAATGATAGAAAAAAAGTGAAAAGACTATTTTTTCTAAAGCGGAACATTATAATGAAGGACAAAAAGTTCAAACAACATTTCTAAATCCCTTCACACACACACACATATATTAACAACAACGAACTGACGTGAACACGATGACTAATGAGTAATGTGAAGGGTCAAAACACATCTAAAGTATCTCGATGTTTTTAATTTTTTACCCAAAAATTACTTTTAGTTTCATTAGGTATAAGACTCTTGAGAAAATTGAAGGAAAGGTGTCTTTTAAGTCTTGAATGAAGGATTGATGGCATTGACCAACAGATAGGGTCAAACATCATTAGGAAACTTGATTTAGTTGTTGATACGAGTACGATCACGTAGATGGACTTATGAGGGCGTACATTAGACCCGAGGCTTAGTGTGTGCAATGAAGTGCAAAGGAGCACCTAAATGGACACTAAAATAGTCCACTACATACACTAAAAGGGCCAAACCAGTCCACTACATACACTAGAGGGGTGCCCCTTCACTAAGGGGCCTTTTGGTCATTTTACCTATTATTTGTAATACACTATAAATAGAATAATGTAGGGTTTCATTAGAAGATTTTGATGAATATTATGAGTTTATAACACTTGAAACATTTTCTCTCTAAGGAGAGAAGACCACCAACCCAAAATTGTAACTAGGGAAATCAACTTGAGTGTGGAATCGTTCGTGTTGGATTCAAGCTTGGAAACGTTGGATGCTTGGGAGATCGGGGTCACTCTTGTGCCAACGTAAGAGTTAGGTATTTGATGTGTGTGATATTAAAGGTCCAGCAGTGGAATAGTCTTTTGGGTTATTAATATTATACCTTCAATTTGTCTAACTATCTATCCTTTTGTTTCTTTGTAATCGTGTAGTAGTGTTGATGTTGTAACCGTGTGTTTGTGTTGTTAGTGTGGAATCCGAAATTATTCTATTGTTTATCTTGTTCTTGTTGTGTTGCTACTATTTTGGTGTTATTACGCCCTTGTGCCTTGTATTCTTCTTGTTGGTAGCGAATCCGAGAGGGGTCACCAAAAGAGGTCCTTGGTTTCTTGTCTAGTGGATTGATTTTGGTGTTTGTTTTCATGTTTACGTTGTCTTTCTTGTATTATTTGGCATCATAGCATGGCTAGATATTGTTCCTACAAGATCAATCTTGGGATTGCTTGTTAGAAAATTAAAAAAAAAAAGTTGAAATCTAAAAATTTCAAAAAGAAGCAAATCTGTCCATTTTTGTGTCTTGGCTGAAATTGTGTTCTTGTTGTGTCTTGCCTGAGATTTTTCTTATTTTGAGTCAATATCTAGGAGTCATTTTATTTGTTTTGTTGTTTCTAGTGTTAGCTTCTTCACCTCTAACACTAAAGAAGTCTAGATCTAGATTTGAACTTTAATTGTTGATGTTGTTATTGTGAACCTAAACTTTGGCCGTGTGATTGTTGTTGGTATTGTTATTGCGGATTCAAAGATTGGACATTGTTGGTTCAAGGTTTGAATATGTATGGTGGATATTGTGTTGTATTATTAAGGTTGGAAAGGTATTGTTGATGTTTGGGGTCCAACTTGAACCTTAGAACTTCAAGATTCAAAAAAATGTGTTCTTGGCGTTCTTCACATCTTCATCTATTGTTGAAGAAAAAGTGGATGTTTGATCTTGGAAATTGAAGAAAGAGAGAGTGCATTTTGTTAGTCTTGAAAGACATATTTCCAAAATTTAAGACCTCTTAAGACTTTTACAACCAATTCCAACCACTCAAGGACTTTAACAACCACTTTTCCAACAACCTTCCATGATTTAACGACCATGTCTTAAGGAGAAAAGTCAAGGATTTCAAGACTTGTTTTCTCTCCTTAACCAATTCCTACCAATTCCAAATTACAATTGGACCAAGACTTGAATTAGAAAATAAAATTTAATAACAACCGCAACCAATACGTGGCTGCCACATCACATCTGTACTGTTCACCGATAATTTTTAAGCTCAAATTTCAGATTTCTTAGTTTCATTTTATTGTTTCCTAGGTCCATTTGTTGGTTCGAACATTAATTAACAAACTAGTAATCTCCTACTAGATTGTAAGTTAGTTGTAAAGTCCGTTTGTTCGTGTCTACATTTGTTGTGTGCTTTTATCTTTTCTGAATTCGTTGTATCTTGTTGGTTCAAGTCCGTAAACAAATTTTCTTTGAGTCAACTCAAACGAAAATCTATTCCAGGCAAGAGTAGACTCGATTCTTAATCACTCGCGAAGTACAATCCGACTTTCAACATTTGTGAAACCAAGTGTAAGGTAAAAATCTAGAGTGAGAGAGCAGTGAGGTATTTTTGAGCTAACAAGTTTGTTGTTTAGTTGTTCGCTGTTGTCTTTTCTTTTAGGTACCATGGCTTCCACCAATCTCGATGCCACGTTTGACCGCATCACTGACAATATTGAAGACATAAAAGGGCACGTTGAAAGGCTACGCCAATTAGTATCCATATTTATCCCAACAAATCCAAAACCTAAGGTCCAAACACCTTGTGGTGAGAGCTTCCCGAATGAAGTTTCTGCCCAAACTTGTGAAGGACTTTCACACCGAGGTAAAGATAAACATACTCATGAACGTCAAGTAAAAATAGCTAACTCTTATACTTTGGTACATGTGAATGATGAACATGTGACTAATAAGCCGTTGAGTTTGAGTAGTAGCTTACCTACATATAAGTATATTTATTCCTTACCACTTGTGGATGATGTACATGTTGTGTGAGTGGATACACTAGTTGATCCTATAGATGATCGAATCGACTCTTCTAGTAAGATCGATTTGTGTCCACCTAGTGTTGAAGCTATTGTGTTGAATGAAAGTACATCGTTATGTGAAAATTGTATTGATCAACTTGTGTGTAAAACTTTCCCACCACTTGAGAATATGTGT
>NC_061116.1:22998607-23002409 GCF_002878395.1 Capsicum annuum | reverse complement strand
TACTAGAAGAGTCGATTCGTGTCCACCTAGTGTTGAAGCTATTGTGTTGAATGAAAGTACATCGTTATGTGAAAATTGTATTGATCAACTTGTGTGTAAAACTTTCCCACCACTTGAGAATATGTGTAATATGATTAATAAAATCTCAAGTGAGTGAAGAATTTGAAGATGTTGGTCAAGGACAAAGGAGTGAAACTATAAGCCTATATTATTGTAAAGATTCTAATATTTGGTTGGCTCATAGGGTTAATCATGTGCCTGACATATCTTTAAAAAATGATTTTGCTTGTACTCTTTTGCATGACACCCCACCTGTGGTTGAGAAATATGATGACTTGAATTGTGATCCCTTTGATGTTAATGGTGGTTTGTGTCTACTCGAGGACCGTAGGGAAAATGTGTCATTGTCTCTTTGGGGTGTTGCTCATATCCGTGCATCTATGTTTGACATACTTGTATTTAAGTTATGTGAACCAAAACTTGAGGATGTCAAGTTGTATTCTTGTTTGTGGAAGGGTCCAAGGATGTTAAAGACTACTTTTCACCTTCATGGGGTTGGACAAGTTGAAGTATCTAGTGGGACTTTTGGGAGTATGCTTCAGATCATTTGTAGAGGGAAGCCGAGTTCTTGGGAAAACTACTTTCCTTGAATTGGATTGTTGCATGGTAGTTTCCCTATTCTCCCTATTGGTATGACTCTGTTGATGAAATGCCTTCCCTCGGTAAGTGGTTGGAAGGAGAGAGGTCCTACGTGCTTGCAATGTCCCTTTCTCTCGTTGTGTGTTCCTACTTGTGAATATTAGATGAGAATTGTTTCTTTGGTGCCTTTCTTCACTACCTATATGCATATGATGCTATTCATGATGTTGTTGGATAAACATCATATGAGAGGCGTAGTTTCAGTTTTTGTCCCTTAATTCTTGATGTTAATCCGAGCCCTTTTGTTTGTGATGTTGTACAGAAGCTTTTCATAATTAACACAGAGGATCTTTGGTTGTACTTCAAGTGTGTACCACCGTGGCATGATAGTGGTAATTTTTTATTTTCCTAACCCTAACCCTCATGCCATGAGGATGTGTACTTGTTTGTTTCCTCTTTAATTTTGCAAGGTACGGATTCGAGGTCGAATCCTTTTCAAGAAAGGGAGAATGACACGAGTACGATCACGTAGATGGACTTATGAGGGCGTACATTAGACCCGAGGCTTGGTGTATGCAATGAAGTGCAAAGGATAACCTAAATGGACACCAAAAAAGTTCACTACATACACTAAAAGGGCCAAATCAGTCCACTACATACACTAGAAGGGTGCTCCTTCACTAAGGGGCCTTTTGGTTATTTTACCTATTATTTGTAATACACTATAAATAGAATAATGTAGGGTTTCATTAGGAGATTTTGATGAATATTATGAGTTTATAACACTTGAAACATTTCCTCTCTAAGGAGAGAAGACCACTAACCTGAAATTGTAACTAGGGAAATCAACTTGAGTGTGGAATCACTCGTGTTGGATTCAAGCTTAGAAACGTTAGATGCTTGGGATATCGGGCTCACTCTTGTGCCAATTTAAGAGTTAGGTATTTGATGTGTGTGATGTTAAAGGTCCAAGAGTGGAATAGGCTTTTGGGTTGTTAATATGATACCTTTAATTTGTCTAACTAACTATCCTTTTGGTTATTTGTAATCATGTAGTAGTGTTGATGTTGTAACCGTGTGTTTGTGTTGTTAATGTGGAATCCAAAATTAGTTTATTTTTTATCTTTTTCTTGTTATGTTGCTACTGTTTTTGTGTTATTATGTCCTTGTGCATTGTATTCTTCTTGTTGGTAGCGAATCCAAGAGGGGTCATCAAAAGAGGCCCTTGGTTTCTTCGCTAGTGGACTGATTTTGGTGTTTGTTTTCGTGCTTCCACTGTCTTTCTTGTATCAGTTGTGGACTTGATTAATATTTTTAAAACTTTTTAATCTTTTCAAAAATATAAATCAACCCAACCCACACCCCTCTTTAATCCAAATCAACCACACTCTCTCTTTAGCTTCTCTCAACTCTCTTCCAACCAACAGTTTTGCAAACTTTCTCCCTTCAACCTCTGGCGATAAATAGTTGGGTGAGTTCCTTTTCGACTTTCAACCATCAATCGACATGAATACTTCTCTGACGATAACAAATTCGAGTTTTTCGTTGTCCCATTTCCTTTTTCTCAAGTAAAAAATTATGAAGAAACAGAGAAACTTGAGCCAACTAATTTTCTAGTATTGAAATGTGGACTGAATAAAACCCTAATTTCTGGCATTTCTTCTTCTTGTTGTCGCACTGTTGCTTTGAATTTGTTGGTAATTTTTGGTCAAAGTTGATGTTCTTAGTGTGTGTATGTGTGTGATGTATTGGTGTTGCTGGGTTGATTTGTTATTTGTCTTGGTAAAAATGGTATTGCAACAACTGAAACATCTGATGTAATAGATGAAACATATGATGCAACAAATAAAAATCTGATGCAACAGATGAAAATCTGATGCAACTATGAAAATCTGATACAACAAGTGAACAATCTAACAGATGATTCATCTGTTGCGATAGACGACTCTTCTGTTTAGAAGAAATCTAAACAATATTGATCTAACAAATAACTGATTAGTGATCTATTTTTATGGTTTCCAACGGATTACTCATCCGTTGCAACGGGTCTGTTATATGTTGCATCAGATAAAATACCATGTGCAACAGATTAGTGCTATTTTTATAGTTCCCACGGATTACTCATCCATTGCAACAGGTCGATTATATGTTGCAACAGATAACATACCTGGTGCAATAGATTAGTTGTCTATTGGAACTGTTATATTACTGTTATGCCTTAATCAATTATAATCTATGTTATGTTCCTGTTAATTTAAGATAACATGGCTCCCAAAAGAAAAGAAATCGAATCAAGTCCAAGTAAAGGAACAAGTGCAGAAGCTCAGCTACATCCACCACTCTATGAGCTTGCTTTACAAGCGTTATCTTAATCAGGAGCAGAAGATAATGAACAAGGGAGGAGGAATCTTTCAAAAGAGATGATCCAAATCCTAATAGACCTTCCACCGAAGAGTTGGTCAAAACCTTCAACATTGATCGTTATCTTGTGAGAATGCAGTGCGATGGTGCCACAAATTTAACTGGTGATCTCGTGGTTAAGTCAGTCATGGGAAAATCTTTTGATGCCTTCAGAAAAATACTTTGAGAACAAAAATTGGATTCTTATTTCAGAAAAAGCTGCTTTGGGCAATATCTTGACTTTTTAGAGGATAACAATGCTCGTTTCAGATAAAAATGCTATATGATCTTCTCAAGCACAGGTTTATATATGAAAACAAAGATAAGATGGATGAGGTGTGGATAAATTACTGTGGCATGCCTGTTTGTTTTAGTTGGAAGGAGTTTGCCATATTTACCGGACTAAAATGTTATCCTCCTTCTCCTTCTCAAGTTATACCTACTCTAACCGAAAAAAAATCACCCCGCACACCCAAAAAGGGAAAAAGAAAGTCGAGTGACCGTGATGTCCTGGTGTCCATTGTTGGTCCAAGCTTCAAAAACAAAAATCTGATAGAAGCGTTGAAAGGTAAAGGACTTTCAAAAAAGCACGAGCAATCATTGTGCTTGGTTTGGTTTGTACATAATGTTCTTTGGGTGAGAGACGTTAACAACAACATAAGCCTCGGTTTAATAAATCTCTCCGAGGATCTTGAGGCATTTAACAGCTATCCTTGGGGTTATGAAAGCTTCAAAATGACTGTCGAATATTTGTTTACTCCGT
>NC_061116.1:22987745-22998507 GCF_002878395.1 Capsicum annuum | reverse complement strand
CTTGATCTTTTCAATCCCCCCAAGGAAGCAGTAAGTCCAATTCTAATTAAGTTTTTGTTTTAATTAACGATTAAATAATTTCATCATCATTCTTAATATATGTACCGATTTATTTTAGATTGTCCATCCGTGGCTTGTTCTGACCAACCGAGAATTGAAGATGCCATTTTTTCTTACTTTACAATCTGTGCAAACTTTATCGGACCCTAAGGTCGTTGATGGAATAAAAATAGAATTGTTTGGAACAACAGCCATCATAAGAAAAATAATTTTGGAGGGTGGGGCTAATGATGTTCCTCTTACAATTTTTGAAACAACAAGCCATATGATTATGATCATAATGGTTGTAAGATTTTTCTTTAGATTTTACCGCATCTAGCGAATGTTCTTCATGCAAATGTCAAGACTGCAAGGTGAAACACGCTGGAGTGATTAATGCTATTAATGCACTAACTGCTTCTGTAAAGGAAATGACATCTAAGAGGGGTGTCATTTCATCAAAGAGGATTTCATATCCAGACACTCCACTAGAGATCAAGGCGGCTAAGAGGAGAAGGAAAGAACTTCCAAGGCATCATTAATCATAAAAAAATCAAGATTGCAATGCCTCTGTCTTTGTCTTGCACCGATGTTAAGTGTGCAAGGGCCATAGAAGAGCAACATGAGCTGAAGAAGGTGAATGTACATCATCTATTCCAAAAAACAAATAGGCACATATCTGTTTCAACAGATGATCATCTGCTAAAAATTATCAAACAGATATATACATCAGTTGCAACTATTGTCTAACCAGTTGCATCAGATTCATTATCTGTTTCAATAGATGAGTCTTATATTGCAACGGATGGGTTATCTGTTCGAAATTATCGTACTGCTCTGATTTACCTATTTGAATTTTTCTCAACAGATAATCCATCTAATGCAACATAAGACTCATCTATTGCAACAGATGAAAAATCTGTTGTGTATCTCTACTTAGCATTGATAATTCTAGCTTTCCAGGTAGATGTCACAGCTACTGCCGAAGAGCATAATATGATAGTTGATAATCCATCAAATTCTTCCAAAGATGAAGAAAAAGTGGAGCCTGTTAGTTTGGGAGAATGGAAGAATTATCCGTTTGAAGGGTTCAACATCTTGGACGAGGCTCCAAAAAAACTAACACAGTTGATCAGCGACTATTCAGAATGGATTGTCGATGGACTGTTAAAGCATTAGGCCAGCAGGTACATAAATCAATTTTATGGATATTAGTTTATTCAATTCTTGTTGTAAGAACCTGATATTAACACATATAAATCATCATGTAGAAAATAAAATGACGAGCGCTACAAAGTGAACGAATCGAGCCTTGGTTTTGATATGTTTGACTTTGTTGTTGCACATCCTAGAATGAAGAATTGGTTCTATTTGATGTCACAACCCCAAACTTGCTGGAATGATGAGGTTTAAATGCCATACATATTACTATTAATTACTACTTTATTTAATTGCATCTGCGTATTAATTTTTTCATCACTTAATCTGAAATGTTTGATAATATATGCAGCATATCGATGTCATTTTTTACTACCTCTAAAAGAAGGCCAAGTTGCAAACACAAGAACAATACGGATACATAATTGGGAATTGTTTGTATAAAATTTACACCAATAATGCCTACGACGGGTATTGTCAACAGCAGCAGGAAGTTTTTTGAAATGAGGAATGCTTAATCAACATCATCAAAGGTTTTAGCATTCCAGATGGCTTACCTTGACATTTGGTCGACGAAGTGTACATCCCAATCAATTATGGTGATGAATTCCAACGGGTGTTGGCTGTCGTCATTCTAAAAGAGAAGCGCATCTGAGTTTATGAATCGATGTCGCGAAGGAGACGTTTTGGGCCATCGTCTGAGATACAAAAACTGGCCAAAATATTGCCTACTTACCTTGATATGAGTAGCTTTGTGGACCAAAAGGTTTGTACGGATTGGTCGACGATTGAAGTATACCGGGATAAAATGGCTAATCCATTTGATGTGCAATATGTTGACGGAATTGCTCAACATACCATTGGTATCCTGTAAGTTTAAATGTCATGATTTAGTTTCATTTCACAAATTTTACAACGCTTGCATGAACTGTAAGATATGGATTATCTATTTTCTTATAATGCAGGAATTACGGTCCTTTTGTTGCCGCCTATGCTGAGCGTTTGAGCGATGGATTACAAGTACCAAATGATGGACTTGATGCCGAATTACTCCACAAAAGATATGCTGCTCTTTTATGGAAATATGGAGAAACAAAAGCTCAGAAGCCGCACGCAACCGACATTAAAGATCTACGACGACCAAAGTCGAATTCCGTAGCACTGAATGAAGAACAACTTGTCCATATTGATTAGATCTTTATAGCTTGAGTCCATCAATGTAATAACCTATCCTCCTTGGTTTAACTTATTGATTTATTTGTCGAGTAGATCGTTTGTACCCATAATAATTTTTTTTACATTTTATTTATTTATTGAGTTATTTCATGTAATTTTCGAAGGCTTTGATTTATTTTATCAAACAGATTTAGACATATGTTGCAACATGAGATGCAATACGTAGGTCATCTCCTGGAAATTATATAACAGGTCTTCCTACTTTTTTGATTTGCTCCAACAAATTACCGATCAGTTGCAATAGATAAGTTATAGTTGCAATAGATCATAAATGTATTGCGACAGATAGACAGGGAACATCTGCATAACGTAACCGATGACCAACCTATTCTAATAGATAATCAATCTATCACAACAGGTACTATATCATTACGATAGATATAAAATCTGTTGCATTATAAAAATTCAACTTGGCCAGACATAAAAATTATTGCCCCTACATGTAAAGTGAATTGGCTTGAAATAAAAATTTGTTATTGTGTTCATCTCTGTCTTTGTACATGTTTTTTTTATACACGGGCTCTAACTATTTAGTTAGTACCCCATATGCCCAAACCTATTGCATCTTTCCCACAATGGTGTTGCACACACCGATCATTTGTATGTCGGTCAGCAAACACTCAATGTATGCAAGCGAGTGCGGCCCGCACGCTACACCGGTTGTATTTGTTGGGAGCTGGGTGTTCTTATTTCCATCTTCAAAATCCCATGATTCCTTTGCCAAGACTTTAGCCGACAAATGACCCATCAGCTTACTCTGCGTCAACAACTTGGGCAACAACTTTAAGAGTGGCTGCATGTGGGTTAAAAATGTCTTTTTGCTGAAAATAGGTAAGTTGCAGTCATAAACCTTAATATTTCCCTCATATAGTAGTATCTCAATAGTGAGAAAATGGGTGACATCCACATTCATGACTACAAGGATTCTCTTTGCCTTGTTCCAGCTCTTGCCGTGTGGATATGGCCTCTTCCCTCTAACATATTTAATCGCTTCTTCATCCCATTGGAATGTAGAAACTAACTGATCAAATATTGGGCCACCGGAATCAGCTATCTTATAGAGTTTAGCATACCTATCCTTGAAATTATTGTAGAAGTTGAGGTCCATTATCCTATCGGCAGCATCATAAGCATCCGGGTACGCTAATTGCCTGCCCCTCATGAGGCAGACAATTTCATAAACATACTGTGGTATAAGAAGATAATTTTTAAATAGGTTAGTAATTGTAAAGAATAAAAACACAGTCGAAAGAATCCGATGCAGAGGGTTCTTTGAATCAGTTCACAGATTACCCCGCCAACGCAACTTATTCAATAGATGTGTATTATGTTGCAACAGAATACCAAGTTTTTGCAATAAATTATATATCTGCTGCGTAGAATCTTTTTCATAGAGTAGATTGGAAAGGTAGGTTAGCAAAAGTAGACTTACCTTGTCCTCGTACCACACACACATATTTGTCATATTCGAGAAGTCTTTGGCGGCAAATGAATGCATGATGTATTCTTTTTGAACCTTCATCTTGATGAATTCTTCCAGTTTCTTCTTCTTTTCCTTGCCAAGTGCCACGAATATGTCCACCTTCTTTGGCGGCCCCTGAACTTCAACAACTATTGGAGCGGGGGGATTTGCAATTTTTGTTGATTTTAGAACGAAGAGAATTTTTCTAATTTTTCTTCTCTTCCTCCTAACCTCCACTGTAAGAGTGCATGGCTCCCTTACCTCATTGGATGGTATGACACCCCTCCTAGATTTCAACTCCTCGGCAGCTTCAGTAATAGCCTCTAGCTTGTCGAGGAGTTTATCCTCTCTGTCTTGCATACTTTGCATTTGCAATGAGAACATGAGGGTGGGAGAAGGTGAGAGGGAACACTGTAAGGATGGGAGGGACTGGTGTAGGGGTGAGAGGGAGGACCTGTGCAAGGGATGTTTTCTAAAATATTTATTTTTTGCTGAGCACCAACATACTCATAATCGCGACTGGCAGCAGAAGCAGAAGACGCACCCGAATCTGTTGCAGTTTGAGATTGGTCGTGAAGAGCTTCAACATTAGACTGACCTTACCTAACTGCTCTTCTTATAGATGTTTCTCCATCCAATTCCTTCTTTATTAACTCCATCATTGGGTCTTATTTTGTATCAACAAAACCCAGAGTAAGAAAAGAAGTCATCCCCAGCTCATTAATGGTAGGAATGATCCAAGGATGCACAACCTATAAAAAAGACAGGAGGAATTTAAATCATATAATAATAATTTATAGTCAGTTGGGTTACATGGGGCTCGGGTTATGTTAACACAGTCAACTTATATAACAGACGATCTAGCTACCACAACAACTGATCTGTATGTTGAAACAAATTGATAATATGTTGCATCAGAATACCCATCTGTTGCATAATTTGCAGTAGATGGGTAATCTGTTGAGTAGCGTTCAGATACCAGAGCAACATATGGTTAATATATTGCAAAATATGGATTGTTTATTGCAACAGGTTACCCATCTTTTGCACCAATTGAAGTTGACGGGTAATCTATTGTAACAGACTACCCATCTGTCGCAACAGATGGAACATCTGTTTCAATATCTTTAAGGTAAATTATTTTAGTTAAAAGAAGACATACTGCATCATCCGACGGGTTAAAGAGATCAGCCTCGTTAATATTTATTTTGCTGCTATCTACTGCAACCAACCACCTAAGGATCATTAGATGAGAAACCTTATCCGAATAATCCTTGAAATGCTTTCGGAGGGGAGGAATGACTTCACATGCCCAAGCCTAAAAATTATAAACAAGAAGCAAGAAAAAAAAAGTCACAAGTATATTCAATATAAATTAATGAATGAGTAAAAATAGTGATCAATTTTACCATGAAAGCCCAAGAAAAGCCGTATAATGTGGTCGTCTTTGGCTTTAGCTCTTTCAGTAAATATTTGAAAGTCAAGTAGTAGCTGTCGTATCCCCAGGGATAATCGTTGAATTTCCCAAAATCATCAGCAAGTGCCAACAAATCTCGTTCTATGACTTTCCTAACATCTCTTGCCAATAAAACGGAATAGACAAACCAAACTAAGCATAATTTCTCCCTGTAGTGCTTTGATATGTCTTTATTCTTGAGATTCGCTATCAAATCCTCCACTTTGCAGCTAGTTCCAACAATGCCTAACAACCCATCTTTTTTTACCTTGCATTTGTTGGACCATTTGTGGTGTGTTTTCTTGATGGGAGATTCTTCTGGACGATCGCATCTCAAGACCGTCACAATGACAAACTCTTTCAATCCAAAACAAATCGGCATGCCACAGTAGTTGATCCAGACTTCATCCATCTTTTTTCCACCCTCCTTCAGACCTCCATCATCCCCCACATACATGATCCTGCACTTGAGAAGGCCATATACCATGATCATTAGAAAACGGAGAGGGCGGCCCCCAGATAGCTCAAGAAAGTGTGCAAAGATGCTCTTCTTAAAAAGTTCATCTATGTTTTCCTTCTTCAAAATACTCCTAAGTTCATCAAAAGGTTTCCCCAACTGACATTTAAGTACAAGATCACCAAATAATGCTTTAGGGTTATTCATCGGCATCACAACTCAAAACTTATCAATACTAATGGTTTTGACAGAATCGTGCTGGAATTTCAATATTATTTCACGTCCCATTGGTGAGGAAGAGTTATCACTTTCCTCGGATTCATTTTGCCCTGACTGAGATTGTTCTAGAAGTTACTCCGAATCTATCTGTACTTTGGCCTTCTTTGTTTAATGATTGAAAGTTGATCCACTTTCAGTTTCTTTTCTTTTGGGAGACATCTTTTAACTACAAGCAAAAGAAAAATAAAAAATACAGTGTATTTGATGTCTGCATAATTTTTTTAAAAAAGGTGAGACAAATTTCAATAAATTATTCTTACCACATAACCAAAAAAAAAAATACTCCAATGAACAACCCATCAGTTGGAACAGATGGGGAACCCAAATCTATTTGAAGACCTATTTAATATCTCCCAATAGATATTCCACCTATTGCAACAGGTGGACAAATTTCAATAACTTATTCTATGCCACATTACAAGAAAATACTCCCAACGGATAACCCATCAGTTGGAACAGATGGGGAATCTATTTGAAGACCTATTTAATATCTCCCAACAGATCTTCCACCCATTGCAACAGATGGACCACCACCACCACAACCAATTCCACCACCAATGCCATCAAGACCACTACTAATGCCACCAATACCAACACCAAGACCACCAACACCACTGCCAAAAAACACAAATACCAACACCATAAAAAACAGCCACCAATAATACCACAAACACCATCCAACAATACCACGATAGTCAACAAAACATTGAGATAAAAACTAGGGTTTTCTCAGGTGTTTCCTACCTTTTTAGCATCAAAATTCAAAATTATTAACTCATTCTCGAAGATAATACAACTAAAAGTCTTCTTTTTCATCATTAACTAAAAAATCCTATTTTTTAGAAAAAAGAACAAATGTAGAACTCTTCTCAAACTCTGTTACATGTGAAAACAGAGAAAATGACGGATACAAGTGGGAATCACATCAAAAAAACAACTATATGTAGTCGTAAATGGGAAGAAAATCGACCTGTTTTGAAGGGTTGAGCAATATGTTGAGTTGTATTATTAAGAGAGAGAGAGAAGAACCTGAGAGAGAGAGAGAGAAAAGTGAGAACTTAAGATTTGAAATGAAAAGTTTTTTGCACAAATGGATGATTTGTATGGGTTGATTTGTAATTTAGGAAAAGAATGACAAGTTTTGAAATTGCTAATTTGGTCCAAATTGATCTTGATTAATTTTAAAATTTTTAAAAGATATAGTTTTTAAAACATTGAGTTGATGAGAAATTATTTCAACTCAGAGTGATCGATCGACGACTCGGGTCGGGATGAACGCAATACCAACACCATACAATTGCAAAGACTCGATTGGTTTTGTAGTTGACCCTACGAGCTCATTAATTCATCCCTAGTTCCACCTAAATAAACTTAGGTACTATCACTATCCTAACATTGAGTTGATAAGAACTCATTTCAACTCAAAGTGATCAATCGACGACTCGGGTCTGGATGAACACAATACCAATGCCATGCAATTGCAAAGACTCGATTGGATTGGTAGTTGACCATGCGAGCTCATTCATTCATCCCTAGTTACACCTAAATCAACTTAGGTACTATCACTATCCTAACATTGAGTTGATGAGAACTCATTTCTTAGAGCGATCGATGACTCAGGTCAGGATGAACGTAATACCAACGCAATGCAATTGCAAAGACTTGATTAGATTTATAGTTGACCCTGCGAGCTCATTTATTCATCCCTAGTTCCACCTAAATCAAATTAGGTACTATCACTATCCTAACATTGAGTTGATGAGAACTCATTTTGACTTAGAGTGATCGATCGATGACTCAGGTCGGGATGAACGCAATACCAATGCCATGCAATTGCAAAGACTCAATTGGATTTATAGTTGACCCTGCGAGCTCATTCATTCATCCATAGTTCCACCTAAATCAACTTAGGTACTATCACTATCCTAACATTGAGTTAACGAGAACTTATTTCTACTCAGAGTGATCGATCGATGACTCAGGTCGGTATGAACGCAATACCAATACCATGTAATTGCAAAGACTCGATTGGATTTATAGTTGACCCTGTGAGCTCATTCATTCATCCCTAGTTCCACCTAAATCAATTACAATAAAATCTGTTGCAACAAACGACTAGCTTTTGAAAATTTTCAAACAGGTATTCATATCTGTTGCAACAGATGACATATCTGATTTAATTATTAAATAGAAATTTACATCTGTTGGATAGATGACTGAGGTGTTGGAAATTTTCAAATAGATAATTATATCTATTATAAAAGATGACATATCTGATTTTAGTATTTATCAAATGAACATTTTCATCTGTTATCACAGATGACTGAGCTGTTGGGATATTTAAACTGATATTTATATCTGTTGTAACAGATGACTGAGCTGTTCGAATTTCTAAACATATATTTATATATATTCCAACAGATGACATATTTGTTTGAAAATCTTTTTTTCTCTTTTAATTTTAAAGAAGGCTTCTGGTCTGAGTAGATAATATCAAGTAGTAGTACTTACTACTAAAGACGGTAAAAAATGTTTCTTGGATATCTTAAAAGAGAGTTCATTGACAAGTCTTGTCTTGTCTTTTCAATGTCAGTAGTCTTAGTCTTCCTCGTGCCCCTCAAATTATTAATAAAATTAATGAATATTAATTAATGAATATTGAAAACCACCTCGTCTACGTACACAATATATCTATATAAATTATCTTATCTCATCTCTTCCTTCAGCTGTAGTTTATTTTATTCAACTCTCATCTTTTTCTTTCTCTCCTCTTTAGGGTCACAACATTTTTTTTCTCTTTTCTCTTCTCTTCACATAAAGATTTTTTCGGATCTAAATTGATCCATATCTTTCCTCGACTTAAATTTCTGTTTTGATCCCCTTTTTGATATAAAGGTATGGTTCATTATTGCTCTTTCATTCTCGTCTTCATCTTTGCAAGTTATTTACATCTTTTTTTTTAATTTAATTACTATTTACCCATATCATATTTATTAAAAGAATTTGAAGGAACTTTTAAGTATTGAATAAACAAATCAAGAATTTTTATTACAGTATGAGGAAAAAGTCATCTGTTGTAAGAAGTTTAAAAGCCTTATTGGCAGTATCATTTTTTTTGAATGTATTTTATTTGTTTCATTATTGTTGATACAATTATTGATGTTGTTAGTGAGGTTGGCGTTGTTGGAACTTGTGGTGTGTTGTAGTTGATGGTTCTGGAACAAAGGATGTTGCTTCTTTGTTGTTGATGATGTTGTTGGAACAAATGTTATTTCTTTTTTATTGATGTTTATGCTGTTGTTGATATTGCAATAGATGGAGAAACTGTTGGAACAAATAAAACCACCAGAAAGGCTGGTTTGATGTATTCTATCAGACTCCAAATCTGTTGCAACAGACTCCACATCTGATGCAACAGATGGATAATATTCTTTTTGTGACATCAATTTTATTTCTTTTCTTTGTATATATAAGAAACTGACAGTTGATCAACTTGTCACGGACTATCATAAGAGGCTGCAGTAAAGATGGGTTCGGAGAAATAAGCTGCTTACAGATGGAACCACTTCATATGTGGGAGGTATGTATTACTGACAATGTTATTGTGAAAACACACATAGAGTGCACTGATTTTGTGAATAATATTTTTACTGATTAGTCATAGATCTTTCAAACAAGATGTCTGTAATTTTATAGTTAAGTTTGGTAGGTCCGAACTGATAAGATTTAATGTCGGTTGTCGCTCATATTTATTTGTCAAGTATTGTGAAAAGATCTAGTTTTGGTGTCATGATAGAGAGATTCAATAGCAATTGGAATAACGTTTAGGGTGCATTCGATCCTTAGAGGGCCTTCAAAGCTTAGTACTGTATCTAACACAACGAAAAACCAATTTAGTTATTGCCCTAGCCAAAATTTATATGGTTGGGTTGCTCACTTGGGGTGATGATTATATGCCAGAAGGTGCGGTAGGAGAATGCCTTTAAGAGAAAATGGGTGGTTGATGGAAGACTATATCATCTGAGAGCTAATTGAAGAAGAGACATAGGGTAGAAAGTAACTTCTAGCGAATCTAGCCGATGGAATTATCTTAACAGATGCGAGATCTGAATCAAGTGCAAATATGAAAGTGTATCCGGTAATTTAATTTCATCTGTTGTGTCTCTAAAAGAAAAATAATGCAGATGGACACTTTTTTAGAGAACTGCGTGGTCGGGATTATCACCTAGATAGAAAATAGGAGAAGACCAACAAAGAAGCCTCACAGGCATCAAGGTTTGAAATGATGTACAACAAGTCTAGAAAACTTATGCCAACAGCAACTGCAGTTAAAATAAGGAATCTAAGCGAAGGCGGTAATTTTTGAATTTTAAATTTTATCCCATGCTTTCTTGTTTGTGTTTTCGATCAGGTCCACTGTCGTTGACCTGATTGGAACCACAGATAAGATTGAAAGGAAAATAGAGTATCATTGCTTCCTTGGCAATATGGTTATAATTGATTGTGTTTTCTTGCCTTAAAATACTTTCAATATTTCTTGGAGAAGATCAGATGCTTGCTGTAGTATGTGAATCTCGATAATTTTCAAGCTTGCCTCCAGCTTGCTGATTTTGTATTCAAGTTGGTCATTGCCATCTTTGAAGTTGGTCAGGAGTTGCTCATCTCTTGTGAGCTC
>NC_061116.1:22923885-22987645 GCF_002878395.1 Capsicum annuum | reverse complement strand
GAGTTGCTCATCTCTTGTGAGCTCGATCAGGGACACTACCTTTAAAGTTGTGGCATTCTAGAATCCCTTCAGAACACTTTCTTCAGAAGCCTTAAAGGATACATGGAGGGTCTTTTTGTTGTTTTAGGTCAAAATGTGTTGATGCACTTTGAAGATGTGGTGCCAATAGTTGAACAACACACTTTTATCAAGAGTTGCTCCATGCATCTTGCTCAACCAATTTGATAAATTAGTAAGCATGGAGTTATGCAGCGTGTGATCTAAACCGTCTCTATAAAGCCTATCAAACATTACGTAACTCCAAGCTTATTACCCTATCAAAAAATATGACCGAGTTAGTGCATAAATTGAACGAGCTCAATCTCTCAGCCTTTCTGCTGATCGCTCTTCTCCAATATAGATGAAATGATATTTGTTATGGAAAAGTCTACACCATCGCCATACATGCTTGCCTGGGAGTAATTTTTCTGAAGATATCTGTTGATGTCTTCTGAAGAATTGCTCTTAGGCAAGCATGTGTAATACCTTGAAAAATCCAAACCAATATTAGAGCCATGTACCAAGGTTATTCATAGTACATCATGTTTATTTTATAGTTTTATGAGTAAGTTAGATGTATATTAACGTTTCAAATAACTTCCAGCTATCAGACGAATCAAAACATTCCTTACCGATTGAATTCTTGAGAAGGATATTGGTATAGTCAACTTCAAATGAGCATATATCTCATTATACTTAGAATTTTTGAGCTCATGACCTATCAATAGATATATAATTGAATTAGATCTCCAACGATACCAATTTTGCCAAAATTCGATATCGGAGCAAAGAGTTATTCCTATTTTACTCTAGCATGTCAGGCTGGAAATAGTGTGACGACATTCGTGATAGCTTATCACATGTGTGATGCCCTATCACAAAGGTAGTCAGCTTACATAGAAGCCAGATCCTAAGTGATGAAATTTGTAATAGCTTATCACATTTGTGACGCCCTATCACAAAGTTTGTCAGTCTTAGGCAGAAACCAGCTCCTAAGTGACGACATTCGTGATAGCTTATCACATTTGTTATTCCCTATCATGAAGTTCATCAGCCTTAGGCAGAAACCAGCTTCTAAGTAATGACATTCATGATAGATTATCACATTTGTGATGCCCTATCATGAAGGTCGTTAGCCTATGGCCGAAACCAGCTCCTAAGTGACACCATTCTTGATAGCTTATCACATTTGTGACACCCTATCATGAAGGTCGTCAGCTATAATTTTTTAGCAACTGAGAATTTATTTCATAAGGGTATTTTGGTATTTTCCTTCACTTTCGACGACTTATAACCCTAAAGAGGCATAATTTTTCCCATTTTTCTTCAGTTAAGAATCTCAAAAACCCTCTTTTACGCTCTCAACCATAAGATTAGGGTTTTCATCTAACTCATCTCTCAAAAGCAAGATTCATTTCTTTTTCCAAGAGAATCAAGAATTAAAGTTTTTCCAATGGAAGAACTCTCCAACGAATCTTCAAAATTTCCTTTCTAAGGTATGCAAAGTGTTCATCTATGGACCCCTTTCGTTCATAGAGTTCAAGAACTATTCTTTTAAATGAGAAACTTTGATTTCCATGTTGTTATATGATGTTGTTCATGTTAAATGATCATTGTTTAACCTTCAAGATATTAATCTAAAGTTGAGTTCCATGATTTATGCATGCTTGTAGTAAAAACCATGAATTTGGGTGGTTCAAGATGATTAAAATTGTTGAGAAAACCTATGCCCCAATGTGTGTATGCAAGGTGTTTGTTAAAATGCCCAGAATGCTAAAAAAATCATGTTCCCATGACCATATAGTATTTAAATGACAAGACATGTCAACTCTTAAGATGATTCCACATGAACCCCCGTGCTATTGATATGTGTTGCTAGTATGATTATGCAATGAACATGATATTAAGGTTGTGCAAGTGCTTCCATGTGACATGAAATCCTTTCCATGAAATACATTGTTGATAACCATGCTTAGTATGAAATCCCTTATGTACGATATGATGAACTGTGGGCTCTACTCTTATGATTAAGTCAGTTATGTACGTCAGTTTTCTTCTATCGAGTCCTGGGGGTATATATACCCAAAAAACATAGCTGTGTGCCTAGAGCCATGTCATGTTGTCACGATAATCTCAGTCAAGCTATAATCCTTAGAACTCAGTTAGTCATGTGACTCAGGAAACCTCTGAAATCTCATGATCTCAGTTAACTCTCAGATAATAGTACTACTCCGTCAGTCAATGGATGCCTGTTAATCAGTCCATGTACATTTAGTTGAACTATGTTCAGTATATTCAGTTGAACCATGTTTAGTCTCTTCAGATGGGAGTAGAAGTTAGCACCGAGTGAACCCAAGGATGGGAACTCACCCACTAGTTTAAGGAGAGATTCTTAATAGTCATCCTTGCGTTCCAGAACTATGTAGCCAGCATAGGTTGATACATCACAACCTGTTATATGAGGTTGGATGAGGTGGATTAACCTATTATATAAGCTTTCCCACTGTTTTCGCTAGAGTTACCTGTTATACGAGGGTTGCTCACACGTTGTCATTACTAGTGGTGCGGTATTAACACCCTTCCAGTCAGGGCAGAGATTGGACCCCAGCATAGCCATAATAGCACATATAGGGCATATCGGTTAAACCACTACCTCTCACAATTTTAGTATCAACCTCAGTTAAAGAACTCAAATAGTTTTTCAGATTTTGGTATATTAGGACTATCAGAAACAGTCAAACTCAGTTATAGTATGGAACCCAAATAATTCCATCAGATTCATGATTGTCAGCTATTGTCACCCATGTTATCAAAATTATAGCATCAGTCATGTTAGTTATCAGTAAACCATGTATTAGCTTACAGATCTATCTATCACGCATTCACGATCTCAGTTTCTATATATGCATGTTTACACTCTTACGTTCATATGAATCAGACAGTTAGCATTGTTCATGCATGTAAACCCTGTTTATATTTAGCCTACCTCACTTGCATACTCAGTACATTCCCTTATACTGACGTATTTGTGCTATGATTGTTTCTTTTCATGCTTCAGAATCAAGTTCGTGACCTACAATGGGAACTGGAAGGAGTTAGAGAAAGAATGCTCCACAAGATACGCAGGCTGAGGAGGGCCTTGCTACTTCCGGTTGAAGCTTGGCTGGCTAACAATGATGATGATGATGATTATTATTTTTCTTTTAGTCTATTATATGTATTTTTATTTGTTTTTGTTTAATAAATAAATTATGTTTGATCTTTGACATTTTAATCTATATTTAATTTTTATTCTGTCTATTATCTTCTCAACAGACATGTCGACGATTCGATGTAAAAAGGAATAATTTAGAATTCAGTAGCAATAACAAGATTTATCTGTTGGGTTTGTGGCAGGGGTTTATGTGTTGTTCAAAATAGATTACTCATGTTGCTACAGATAAGAAGTTGATGTAACAAATAAATAGTCTGTTTCAATAAATGACTAGTTTGTTGCTTTGCTTGGCTTTGACGTTTTAATTCGTACTCCCTCCTTCTCAAATTACCCGTTCTAAATTGAGATGCCACATTGATTAAGAAAAATAATTAATAACATGTCTAGTTTACCATAACCTACTGATCAGTTGGTGGGACAGTAGACGTGTTTGAAATAACCATTGTTTACTATTCAATCAAAATTTTATAAGAGAAGAAAGCTTTTAACGTCGGTCGGCATATAGTCCCCCTATTAAATGATGTTTCATTTTAATTTGAAAAAAAAATGATTAATGCAAAGGGTAAAACATGAATTTTTTTAATATTTTCTTGATTAATGAAAAAGAAAAGTAAAATGAGAAATCGAATTAGGAAATTTGAGATGGGTAATTGGACTTAAGGAATAATTTTAAATCTAGTAGCAATAGCAAGAGTTGAAAAAATATTGATTATCTGTTGGGTTTATAGAAGGGGTTGATTTGTGTTGTTTCAAACAGATTAATCATTCGTTGCAACAAATAATTAGTTTGGTACAACAGATAAACATTCTGATACAACAGATAATTAGTCTGGTGCAATAGATAAACATCCTGATACAACAGATAAGACGTCTGATACAATAGATAATACGTCTGATGCAACAGATAAATCTTCCGATGCAATAAATTGATCATTTGATGCACCAAATGATTGATCTATTTAAATTGTGGGCACTTATGCTGGATTCATGATCGGGGTTCTATCCATTATAGAAAAAATAGAAGTGTACCCAGATGACAAATACGAATAAAAATCATAATTTTACTTACCAAAGTCACCTATGAAGTAATGCCAAAGTGGAAAGTGATGAGTAAAAAAAAATTGACCTAAGAAATTGGTCAGATCACAGCAGAAGCGCTGTACCAACAACAACAACAAATGGTCGACAAGAAGAAGATGAAGATGATAATAAAGTAGAAGATGATGCTAATGAAGAAGATGATGATGAATAAAGTAGCAGAAACAGAAATAATGAACAACAAAAATCGCTAAGAGAGAGAAAACAACAATGGATGAGAAGAGAGAGAAACACGCCTTTTTTTCCATCGTTTCCCATTATTTTAGGTATACATTGGGATCAAAGTGTAAATTTAAAAACTTGTGAGTTATTTTCAAACTTTCCCAACTTTCTTAATCCATAATAAAGTAATTGTCACCTCCAACTAATAATTAAGACTTGTGTCACCTACACCTCTTTTTAAAACTCTTTTGTCACCTGTGGCCCAAACCCCCAAGACTCTTCGAATAGAAAGGAAAAAAATTAATATTAAATAAAAGGTTGCGATGCTAAAACCTAAAACTAAATAACATAGTAAAAGACCTAAATTTATAGAAAGACAACATGATATTTATCCTTAATTTTTTAGGTAAGGTAAAACCTTTTTTTTTTTTCCAAATTCATTCATTCTCTTCAGATTTATATTTTCTTCTACTCAACTTCATAGTAAAATAGCCATGCACTCGTTGAAAGTTAGTATCCTAATACAATTTTACTAGTTACTCCAAAACTTTCTTTCTTAGTATTTATTACTAATTTTATAAGAAAAAGTTAAATAGTTGTAACTTAAAGTCTACGGGATCTAATCCTACAAATCCCAATTTCCTTTTCACTATGGACAAACAACTTGAAAATTTTTGATGATGACTTATGAATAAAAAGAAGGGTAAAAAACACACCTAAAGTATCTCGACCTTTTTAATTTTCTACCTTGACTTTTACCAAACACTATATATCTAAGTGATAGTCTAAAACAAATTATGGGATCTCATTACCACTCACTCTTGTAGACACGTAGTTTTATCCGCCCCCAAAATTAATTCCTACTAATTTTACCTCTCTCTAACCTACACCTACCCTACCTCCACCTACCCCTCACATTTTTCTCCCATCAATAGAAACTCCCACCAAACACACCACATAATTCAAAAATATATACATACACAGAGACCCAAAATTGCACGGACCTCTCTGAAATTCTCACTAAATTTACACACACATACTCCTCACCATCACATACGCACACACACGATCATACACACATCCACTGAAATGGCATGAGAGTAGAGAGACGAGAGAGATATCGGAGACCGACGAGTCTCTGCCTGAAACTTGCCGGAAAAGGGCTCATCCACCACTAAGAAAAATCACCAATCCACTTCCCCACATTTTCCAATCAAACCATCACCATAACAAGATGAATCAACAACCAAACAAGCTGAACCCGACCTCTATGTGCTAATTTTGGTGAATTCTCACCTAAAGTTGCCGAAATAGCCACCAGGAACATCAAAAGCTGTGTTTGGCTACTGTTCTAGCAAAATCCATTGGGAAACAGTACCATCATCTCTATTTCAATCTAAAAATCATGTTTCTTGGTGGTATGAATCGGGTTTTAAGTATTTGTCTGCTTCTTTGTGATTTTTGAGTTCAAATCAGATTTTGGATATTGCTTTGGACTAGTTTTTTAACTGATTTGGAGATTTAAGATTTTGGTATCCTTTTAGGTTATAAGATGGGGATTCTACCAAATTTAATTGGAATAATACATCAATTTAAAAAGCGATATTGAGGTCCAATTCTATCTTCTCTCCTTTTAATTTTTATGTGAATGTGAATGATTTGTTGTTTGGTATGTTTGAATCCTTGTTGTATGTTGGTTGATGTTGGTTTTGGATTCTGAAAAAATGATTTAACAATTGAAGCATGTGTTAATCCTTGGTTGAGCAAGAATTTGGGATAGAATTGAGAAATTGATAAAAGGGATAATCGAGATTAGTGTTAGTTTGTTGTTGTTTTACTTAATTCAGAATCGATAATATTAAGTTTGTGAATTCGATAGTACCATGATAGGTCGAATTGGATAAGCAAAAATGCTTAGGTTCGGGTAGGCAAATTTAGGAGTGATGTGTTGTTGAATACGTTGAATGTTTAAATGTGTGTGTTGAATGATTTCTAGTTTATCATATTTAATTCAGATATATTCATTTGGCCAGGGAATGCCCCAAGGTATTCATTTTTATTTTCCGGAGAATGCCTCGAAGTATTTTATATTTAAAAGACATTCATGACGAAGGCTCGAGGCGTTGGGTGGAGCTTAGTCTAGGACTAGTATAGATAGGATTTATATTTTTTGTGCATTTTTCTATTTTGGACTGTATAATTGGACTAGACATTATTATTTTGGTTTTGGATTGTTGTTTGATGTATTTGTTGCTTTATTTATGTGTTTGATATGATTTATACATTCTTAGTATCAAAATTAGCCGATATGCTCTACCAAACGACCGTGGTCGAATCACGGGATTGAGGGGTGCCTAAAACCTTTCCCTCGTTCAACAGAATTCCTTAGTCGGAATCTTTGTTCGCAAACTAGTTTAAAAGAGTCAAAAATAGTTTTGAAAAAAGATTTTCAAAGTTGACTTGGCACACCCGATCTATGCCAAGTGGCGAGTCTGAGTTAATTGTAAAATAAATTCACTTTGAAACAAATCTTTCTTTTGTCACTTAATAATAAAAACCCATTTGAACTTTAAAATTAATTCTTTTTGATTAAAAAAGGGGTGTGACAGCTCTGGCGGCTATGCTGGGGACTTTTCAGAATTCAAGCTTATTTTTTAAGTTTTATCGGTTTAGTTTTACATTATGGGTGTATGAACATTGTTTGTGGTATCATTTGTTGTTTATTTTATTACTGTTGAGTGTCTATGTGCTATGTGTTTATAGTTTTTCTCTTGTGTGTTACCATTTTATATCTGGCATCTGTGTATAACCCGAGTCAATTCTTTCTGCAACAAGTCCCGGAGTGCACGTCGTGCACATGAACTCTAGTAGAGTCACCCTTATTTTAGGAAGGAAAGCCGTCAGACGTGTGGAGTAGGTAGAAAGCAAAGAAGCCACTATCGACCATATGCTCCCCCGAACAACCTTGTTAGTGAACCGTAATGTAGTTCAGACTTTAAGTCATGTTTATCTGCATCATATTGAGACCTAGCGGGACTCACTTGGTCCTTTATAGGAGACTCATCTCTGAAGCATCCCTACGTGTTAAATGTTGCATCTTTGAGGGTAACGTGGTCATTTGACGAATTGATTTGGGGAAAAACATGTGTTAGAAGTAAGGTATGTAGGCTTGAAAAAGAAAAAAAGAAGTGAGTCAAAGAAAACAAAAAAAAGGAGTTTCGTAGTTTATTTTTAGAGTTCTTTATGACTTTTTTTTTCTTCACCATCAAAAATTCAAAAAAATTTATTTTTTCACCTTTGCACTCATTTGTGAAAAACAAAAACATCAAAAAGATTTTTCTTTTGTTTCTTTAGTTTTCATTCACAATTCGAAAATCCCAAAAAGATTTTTTTACAGTAGAAAATTTTTATAAAAGAAAATGCAACAAGATGATAGAAGTTTTGTACATTTCATATACTGAAAATAGCATAAAGATTTTTCTTTCATAGTTGTTGGTGTCATTTTTATGTGAAGTGTCACATTAAAAACTCAAAAAAAAGAAAAAAATAGAAAAAAGGATTTTATTGACTTTTTCATCATCTGTCTTTGGTCGTGTCTCTTAAGTCAAGGTTTAGTTTATTCTTTAATCTATAATTGTCTGATCTGGATGAATTACGCACCCCTGATACTCCTCTTCTGGGAGTGAGATACGTAGGCAGCCTATTGTTGGTTAGGGGATCTTATTTGAAAAATTCAAAAAGATTTTCTTGACTCTTTATTTAGAGTAATTGTTTCATATACATCTTTAAAAGAAAGTTACAAAAAGATTTTTCTTTAATAGGTTCAGGTTTTATTTTCATATTAAATTCAAAATTGAAAACCCAAAAATATTTTTCTGTGGTAATCATAGGTTTCATTTTATATAGGAATTTTAAACGTGAAAAATGCAAAAAGATTTTTGTCAATTCTTTGACAATTTGTTATTTCCAGTTCTTTTTAAAGTTTCTAGAAAAAGAAAAAAGAAAGGAAAAAGAGTTTAGTTGGCCATTTTGGCAAGACTTCATGAACTATGTACACCTAATTCTCCTCTCTCGTGAGTGAGATACGTAGGAGTTCTTCTTGGGTTCGGTGATCTTTTAAAAAAAAAGAAGAAATAAGAGAGGTTTTGAAAAAAATGTTGAACTCTAACGCATTTGTTACCTCTTGTTCAGTTAGTTTAAGGTGGTTGGTTTGTGGCTTCCTAGCTGGTCCTTTATATCACACCAAATCCAAGGAAGGGTTAGTTGTGTCCAACAAGGATATAGAGAGTAACATCATGGATCAAACAAAGAGTCAAAAAATTGAGAGTTTAAAGGAAGAGAATTTGAGACAAAGACAACAAATGATGGAAATGTATCGAGCTTGAGTTAGTGGGTTGCCTCCTTCTTCATTTCTTACTATTGACCCCGCAAATACCCTGAGTTTTTTTTTTTATCACAATTGCAAGATCCATGTACTAATGTTGTTGATGCACCACAACATGCCTCAGAATTCATTCCAATCCAAAAAAATCTCAATACTTCCGCCACTCTTTCTCTAGAACCTCAACATAAGCCAACTACATTCACAACACTATATTTCGTCTGTGATTTTGTTGCTTAATCCTCTGTTGAGGCATCCACATTGGCTAGTTTCCCGATAGTTGTGCTTCCCCATTCTATTAGTGGACCCACGCTCAATACTCTTGGTGATCATTGTTATACTCTTGAGCCTACATTTAAGTTAATTGGACTACCAAAATTTCTTAACAAGAAGCCTAGCCTGCCTGAAGAGCCAAAGAAAATGGTTGGAAAAATGAAGGGTACAGAAGATGCTTTGAAAAGTTCCCTAGGACTGGTGGGTAAAGAAGATATTTTATATAAAAACTGGGGCATGTATTCAAGTATTAACCTTTCTTCAATCCTTGAGATGTCGAAATTTAAGGAGCAAGATGAACATGAGGAATCCGTGAAACATTTGGGACAATATTGCAATCAATTAAAGGAAACTAGAGGGAAGAAGAATAAGAAAGATACAACTGCTATTGTAGTTGAAGAATGGGCACATCCAAGAAGATGACATCATCATTACCGTCAGTCTCAAGCCTAAGTTTATTCCCAAGATCTTTATAATGACTCTTAAAGTCCATTATACTCCATTTCCCTACCTCCATATCTAGTATACTACACACAACCATACGTTCAACTCCCTTCTTACTCACAATGGCATGCACTAAAGCCTAAAAGTTACCGTCCAACTCCACAAACATATCAAAGCCCTTCTAGGCTCGATGTTCAATCCAAGTTAAACAATGAGAAGAGGCAGAATCCTAAGGATAGTTTCACGCCACTTGGAGAATCATATGCTACTTTATTCCAAAGATTAGTATAGTAGGGTATGATCACTCCTCTCCTTACGACCCAAATTCATGAAGTTTTGATCTTACTGTATGATGTGCATATCATTCTGATATTCAGGGTCACAGTATTAAACATTATCGTGCTTTGAAAAAGAAATTGAAAAGATGATTCAAGATAAATAAATTATGGTGTAGAACGCTGATCGTAGTGGAAGCTCTAGTCATGCTGATATGCAAACCAGTGGCTAAGTTGTTAGACTGAGCAATTAAGAAGTGACCCTTTCTCTACTAGAAACAGGTCTGGTAGTTTGTTTTGTTTTCTTTTCTGTATTCCAAATTATTTCAAGGTTGTAGTTCGGGATCTATTTTGTTTTGTCCCTGTGTCATTTATGTTCAAACCTTTCTATCTTTTATTTCAACTAAATAAAGTTTCCCTTTCCCTTTATGTTTTAAATATATGTTTGTTTTCTTTACACATCATATTTTATGTTGATTCTAGTGTTATGACATGCCTGTGGAATTTTCAACCAGATCTTAAAATCTAGTTTAAGCATGAACTTTGAATCAGAGGGCTAAAGTTAGAAAAGCATTTGAGAAAATCGGTAGAGTGCTGAGACATTTAGTGAGAAGTTGAAGCCTTTTCTGAAAATTAAGGCAATTATCTTGAGAATCACAAGAATAACTTTGTCATCCATTGAAAGAGATGTCTCAATTTGATCAAATAGTGGATGTGTGATCCTACATCAAAAGGAACAGAAAATTAGCTCCATGAATGCATGAGTCATTCGATGTGAGGAATGTACAAAAAAAGTAGAGTGATACGTTGAACAAAGTGCAAGAGTAGTGATGCATAGAATCAGTCAAAGTTAATGCTTAAAAGATGTCACAAATGATTTTCATCTTTCACTTTCATGTTTCATGATATATACTTGCATTTTCAAGGATTGATATGATGAAGGCATTTCATTCTGCTACCCAAACATCGTGTCATACTTTGTTTACCCCATTTGAGTTTTAGTCATATTTTCTTTTGTACCCTTCTTTTAGAATTAAGATAGAGTCATCAAAGCTTAAAATAAAAGTGGTAAGCAAAACAGTAAAGTTAGAAAATTCTTTAAGAAAAAAAAAGAAGAGAAAAAATGTGTCCAAAAAGAAAGAAAAAGAGAAGAGCGTGAAAAAAAATAGAGTTAGAAAAGTTTCAAAGATAAAGTCAATAAAATATGAAATTAGATCAAAAACAGAACAAGCTGCCAGAACTACGCATGACCTGATTCTCATCTTTCGGGGGTGAGATACGTAGGCTGCCTTACCCGAGGCTCAGTCCAACCAAATAAATACTTTAAAGTCACCTAGTCAAAAAAAACTAGGGCATGACGTAATCCTTATTGTTTGAGTCAATTCAAGAAGTTGTAAGTTCCACCCTACTATAAGTGTCGTTTGGGCCCCATGCCATCCTTTTTTTTAACCATATCCAAAATCCAAGTTACAACCAAAGAAATACCTTCAGATCAATCTTTGAGAATGTTAAGGAAAACCATGTAATGGATATGATGACGCATTTTGGGAACTACTTGTCTTCCTTAACATATGGAATTAGGAGAGAAATGAAAATGAGAGAGTCTTATCGGTGAAAACCCTCACGAGCACCGTAAGATGATAGTAAGCTGAAAGAGATAAAAATGAGAGAGTCTTATTGGTGAGAACCCTTACGGGCACTGTAAGACGACGGTGAGTTGACACAAATGAAAATAATAGACCCTCACGAACACTATAAGACAATGGTGAGCTGGGAAAAAGAAAATGAGAGAGGATTGTTGGAAAAAATCCATTAAGGCGCCACTATAAGAATGTGATCTTAAATAAAATTGACCTAAGGAAGAAACTCAATTTCGAGGTCATTAACTCAACAACAATTGGTAGAAAGTTTGGATGAAAAGATCAGGCAGTTCAATTCGATATTCATGTCATAATCATTAAAGTTGACTGTCATTTTCAGATAATCTTTTCTTTCATCTTTTTCAATGGGGACATTCATTGTCATTTTTTTCTTCTCTTTAGTTATATTTTTATTTTCTTGAGTCAGTTTTCCAAATAAAACAAAAATTGTTGTCATTTCTCTCTTGTTTTTGAGTCAAGTCCATGTCAAAACAAGTGAGAAAATATTTCAAAACTGGCTACCAACTTTTTCAATTGCACAAAGCAATACAGAAAGGCCAGTGCATGAAAGATATATGATTGTGAGCTGAAAAAAAGGACATGCAGAAAGATTTGTCAACAGGCAAATCTGGAAACTCATGGAAATACCAAGGTTTAAAGGGTTTATCTGAGAAGCATGGCAAACCAGAGATACTGTGTTTATTTCAAAGTCACACTTAATAATCTGAGTTTGGATCAATGACGCGATGAAGCAAGGGCAAATGCTAGCAATCTTAAACAAAATGAAGGGAATGGACACTAGAGCAGGTGTTGGAACAGCCAAGTGCTGCAAGCCACCACTATGTTTTCAACTGACAAATTTTCTTTGTTGAAACAGGGGCAAATTCGCTCCACTTAACTCAGTTACCATTGGAAAAGCACATCCGTGAAAATTTACTCTATGTTCAGGACCCGCTTGGAGAATGGAAACTTATTTTATGTTTAGGACCCTCCTAGAAAATCGGAATTTAGTTTATGTTCACGACCATCCTAGAAAATGAGAATTTACTTTATGTACAGGACCCTCCTAAAAAATGGGAATTTACTTATTTTCAGGACCCTCCTGGAAAATGGTAATTTATTTTCTGTTCAGGACCCTCCTAGAAAATGGGAATTTACTATCTATTCAGGACCCTCCTAGAAAATGGAAATTTATCTTATGTTTCGGACCTTCCTGAAAAATGGGAATTTAGTTTATGTTCAGGACCCTCATGGAAAATGGGAATTTACTTTATGTTCAGGACTCTCTTGGAGAATGGGAACTTAGTTTATGTTCAAGACCCTCCTGGAAAATGGGAACTTATTTTATGTTCAGGACCCTCCTGGAAAATGGGAATTTACTTTATGTTCATGACTCACCTGAAAATGGAATTTACTTTGTGTTCAAGACCCTTCGGATAAATGGGAATTTAGTTTATGTTCAGGACCCTCCTAGAAAATGGAAATTTACTTTATGTTTAGGACCCTTCCGAAAAATGGGAATTTACTTTATGTTCAGGACCCTCCTAAGAAATGGGAATTTGTTTCAATTCAGGACCCTCCTAGAAAATGGGAATTTACTTATGTTCAGGACCCTCCTGGAAAATGAGAATTTACTTTATGTTCAGGACCTTCCTGGAGAATGGGAACTTAGTTTATGTTTAGGACCCTCCTGGAAAATGGGAATTTACTTTTAGAAAAATGAAATATGTCTTTAACATAATCCTTTTAGCGATAATTTTTGTGCTAGTTTTGATTTTGATTTCAGGAACCTGCTTGAAGAATAGGGTGATAAAATGGAAAGTCAGGAGCCCACCTGAAGAATAGGATGATGAAAAATTGAAAGTCAGGATCCCACCTGAAGAATGTGGTGATAAAATTTAAAGTCGGGAGCTCGTCCGGAGAACAGAGTGATGAAGTAGCAAGTTAGGATCCCACCAGAAGAACAGGATGATGACACTGAAAAGTGATGAAATAGAAAGTCAGGAGCTCGGCTGAAGAATAAGATGATAAAATTGAAAGTCAAACAACAAGGTTAATAAATGGAAATCCAAGCAACAAGGTGAAAAATTGCAAATCAGGAGCCCACCTGAAGAATAAGGTGAAGAATTTCAAATCCAGGTTCAAGTTCAGAGATACAACCTGCAGAACATGGCCAATTTTGAGTTCATCTCCAACACCAAATTTTGTATGGAGAAAGAATCTATCTTCAAGTTCAACCAAAATAAGATCGGATCTAAAAGCAACGAAAACCCGAGACAAGAATCGAGAGATGCTATATAGATAGGTCTTTTGTAATTTCATTTATCTTTTTAACTTGTAATTTCATTTTGATGTAATGATTGCACTGCGGATCGGAACCTCAATGGGACCTTACTCGACTCTCCAACTCGGTATAATCCATCCCCTTTTCAACCCTGGAACTATATGTGACTTGACTCTCTCATAACTCGGGATAGGTAGGATAGCCAAATCAAGACTTGGTTACCCCCTTCTTTGTGTTTCTTTCTTATGAATAATGGTCGGTTAAAATTTTGTCTTGTTGTCTACTTCTTTTTCTGAAAACACTTTGTGTTTACATCCAAAGAGGGCCATAATGTAGACACGTAATTTTGTTCGCCCAAAAAATTAATTCCTACTCATTTTACCTCTCCCTACCCTACCCCTACCTTACGTCCACCTAACCCTAACATTTTTCTCTCCTCAATAGAAAATCCCACCTGACACACCATATAATTCAAAAATATATACATACACAGAGGCCTAAAATTGCACGGACCTCTCTAAAATTCTCACCAAAATTACACACACACACACTCTTCACCATTACATACACACACATAATCAAACACATATCCACTAAAATGGTGTGAGAATAGAGAGATGAGAGAGAGATATTGAGAGTGAAGGGAGAGAGATTGGGATAGAGAGAGAGAGAGAGATCAAAGATCGGCGAGTCCTCACCTGAAGTTCGCTGGAAAAAGGGCTCATCCGCCGTTGAGAAACACCATCAACCCACTTCCCCATATTTTTTGATCAAACCATTACCAGAAAAATGTGAATCAGTAACCAAACAAGCCGAACCAGACCCCTCTATGCTAATTTCGGTGAATTGTCACCTGAAAGTTGCTGGAACAGCCACCAGGAACATCAAAAGTTGCGTTTGGCTACTGTTTTGGAAAAATCCACCAGGAAACAGTAGCATCATCTTGATTCAGATCCAAAAATCATGTTTCTTGGTGGTACAAATCGGGTTTTGAGTGTTTGTCTGCTTCTTTGTGATTTTTGAGTTCGAATCAGATTTTGGATATTGCTTTGGACTAGTTTTTTAACTGATTTAGAGAGTTGAAATTTTGGTACCCGTCGAGGTTATTGGATGTGGATTCTACCGAATTTAATTATAATAATACATTGATTTTGAAAGCGATATTGAGGTCCAATTCTATCTTCTCTCCCTTTAATTTTTATGTGAATGTGAATGATTTCTTGTTTGGTATGTTTGAATCCTTGTCGTATGTTGGTTGATGTTGGTTTTGGATTTTGAAAAAATCTTTTGATAATTGAAGCATGTGTTAATCATTGGTTGAGCATGAATTTGGGACAGAATTGAGAAATTGATAAAAGGGTTGAATCGAGATTAGTGTTGGTTTGTTGTTGTTTTACTTAATTTGTAATCAATATTAAGTTTGTGAATTTGATAGTATCATGGTAGGTCGAATTGGATAAGCAAAAATGCTTAAGTTTGGGTAGGAAAATTTAGGGGTGATGTGTTGTTGAATGCGTTGAATGTTTAAATGTGTCTGTTGAATGTTTTCTAGTTTATCGTATTAATTTCAGATGTACTCATTTGGCTGGGGAATGCCCTGAGGTATTCGTGTTTATTTGACGAAAAATTTCTCAAAGTATTTTTTATCCGGAAGACGTTCGTGATGAAGGCTCGAGGCGTTGGGTGGAACTTAGTCTAGGACTAGTATAGATAGGATTTATATTTTTTTCTATTTTGGACTGTATAATTGGACTGAACATTATTATTTTGATTTTGGATTGTTGTTTCATGTATTTTTTGCTTTATTTTATGTGTTTGATATGATTTATACATTTTTAGTGTCAAAATTAGCCGATATGCTCCACCAAGTGATCGTGGTCGAACCACGGGATGAGGGGTGCCTAACACCTTCCCCTTATTCAACAGAATTCCTTAGCCAGGATCTCTCTTCGCAAAGTAGTTTAAAAGTGTCAAAAATAGTTTTGAAAATGAATTTCCAAAGGTGACTTGACAAACCCGGTCTATGCCAAGTGGCGACTCTGAGTTAATTGTAAAACAAATTCTTTTCGAAACAAATCTTTCTTTTGTCACTTAATAATAAAAACCCTTTCGAACTTTAAAATTAATTATTTTTGGTTAAAAAAGGGGTGTGACAACTCTTTCCTTTTTCTATATTGACAAACAACTTAAAAACTATTATGATGACTTATGAATTAAGTGAAGGGTATGAAAATATCTAAAGTATCTCAATTTTTTTGATTTTCTACCTATTCGACCATGAATGTCATTAGGCACTAAAGTGTTATGTATTTCAGCAAGACCATGTTCCCATGAAAGCCCAACACTATTGATGCCAGTCCATCTTAAGGCACCAGTCCCTCCATCATGACCGAAGATCAAGACACAATCAAAATGTCCCTTGACAACGCCACCGACAATAACCCTAACACCCACTTCAGAAACCAACTTGACATTAACACGTGAAACCCAAATTCACATTCTATAGGCATAATAGGTCAATAACTCAGTATCAACGAACCAAGCACCCAAAAGTATTCATAATACAAAGACAAAAGATTTTTAAATCTGAATGATCATCTAAACAAATTATGGGATCTAATATTAGAAATCACTCTCCTTTTTCTCTATTGGCAAACAATTTAGAAATTATTATGATGACTTTTGAATTAAGTGAAGGGTCTAAATGTATTTTTTTAGTTTTCTTCTTGAACTTCCACCAAATGCTCTATACACATCTAAATGATCACCTAAATCAAAATTATGCAATCTCATATTACAAACCACTCTTTCCTTTTTCTCCAACGACAAACATCTTAGAAATTATGATGATGACTTCTAAATAAAGTGAAGGGTTAAAGCACATTTTTTAGTTTTCTACTTAAACTTTCGCCAAATGCTCTATAGACATCTAACGTTTGTCCCTTTTTCTCTATACAAATCGTTCTTTCCTTTTTGTCTGTGGACAAAAAACTTTAAAATTAGTATGATTAATTGAGAATAAAGTGAAGGGCCAAAACCACAGATCTTTATAATTTTCTACTTGAACTTTCATCAATCACTCCATACATCTAAATAATATAAAATCTGCGTTGTACATTTATCCCAAAATACATAATTCATTTTTGTACCGTAAATTATAAGTTTTAAATTGTACATGTACTTTTCGTCTTTATTACTTTAACCAAACCAAGAGGAACATTGATCAATTTCATTAATTATGACGCATAGATTTATGTAGACTACCTAACTTTCGAACAAACCAATTCAAAATTTTTTAACCAAAAGAACAAAAAATCACTAATCAATTTTGTTAACTACGATGCTTAAATTTATGTAGATCATCTAACTTCAAACAAGCCAATCCAAATTAAGGACAAACCAATTCAAATAAAATTAAGGATACACTTTTAAAATACCACAAAGCATACGTAATAATTCATGCATTAGGTTAAGGACAACTTAAATAACCTTAAAAGTAATGAACTTAAACTGAAGGTAAGGAATGCGGTCAAAAACATTCAAGTTGGTATCACATATAATAGGAATGGTAATAAGTATTAATATGTACTTATGAAGAAATACATACCTCAGAATCATTTTAAGATCAGGCTATTTGAAACATAACTGCGTTTCCAAGCATCTTCAGCTTCTTGCACATATATGTTCCAACCAACCTAAAGATGTTAATTTTTATCTTGAGATAATTTTTACAGCCAACATAGTCCTAAAGAGAAATCCACTAGTGAAGGATTCATGTGGAATTGCTCCACCGGAGATGGGACAAAAGATTTCTTTGACCACATATCGGTTGTACTTTTAAACCATTGACTTTTTTGTTTCTTTGTTCTCAAATTAGATAAAATGATTGTCAAATAATTCAGATTTAACAGTTCTCTGTGCATCCATTACCCCCCAAAAAAGGCGCTTCCTTATCTAAAGTGATCCATTTCATTTACATTTGCAATGTAGAAAAATGTATCCACTAGAACAGCAAGTGGTAAGCCACTGTATCAGGCGGATTGCCTAGAGAAGTCAGAAAGGAATGACCATCATAGTAGAGAATGCAAGCTGGGAAGGATGCTCACATTTCCTTCTCATCGAGGCCAGACTAAACCAAAGATTGCAGCTAGACAACCACCACTGCATTCCTATGTTTTACAACCTTAATTCACTACAGTCGACCGATGAAAGGCATCTCTGATCCACCGAGTCACCACTGAACGACTTTGTCTTTCTTCTACTACTTAATGGATAAGGACTTGAAAGAGAGTTGCCTGGACCACTAACCACTTCTTGTTAATGGGGGGGGGGCACCCTCACTTACATTACACTCCCTTTTGAATATGCACCTGACAAGCAAAGGTTCACAGCCACTTTTATGGCTACCAAGCAATCAATCCTCCGCATTCCTACTAAAGCATAGATTTATGTAGACTTCCTAACTTTTGAATAAACCAATTCAATTTTTTTAACCGAAATAACAAAAAAATCACTAATCAATTTTGTTAAACATAAATTTATGTAGATAATCTAACTTTCAAACAAGCCAATCCAAATTAAGGACAAACCAATTTAAATAAAATTAAGGATATACTTTTAAAAAACACAAAGCATATGTAACAATTCACACATTAGGTTTAGGACACATTTAAAAACCATAAAAGTAATGAACTTAAACTCAGATAAAGAATCAAGTGAAAGACATTCAAGTTGGTATCACATGTAATAGGAATGGTAATACAATCAATATGTACTTATGAAGAAATATATGCCTTAGAATCGTGTTTAGATTGGGCTGTTAGAAACATAACAGTGTTTACAAGCATCTTCAGCTTCTTGCACATATATGTTACTAACCAACCTAAAGATGTTAATTTTTATCTTGAGATAAATTAACAATTATAATAATTAAAGAACAGAGAAAACAAATTGATATCTAAGAGAACTGAAGGAGTAGAGCGGAGGTACAAGTTCATAAGACTCCGTAATTCTTTTTATAGTATTTGTAAAACTGACAAAAATGGATTTATAAATCAAAGAGACTCCTATATGATTTCTACAAGTATACGTACCCGTATGATGCACAGATAATAGTAAAATATTATTTTTAATTATTTTATATTGACAAGTCTCGTTCCATCATGTTATTAAAAAATCAATATCATATTATTTATCAATAATTTTTTTTTTGAAAAAACAAATATGATCCTTCCCATCTCCACCCCTCCCCTCTTCAATTTTAAATATACTAAATTATTTAATATTAGATTATTAATTTTGATTTGTTGTTGGGATTTTACCTTTATATTTTTAATAAATTAAGACATATAATTACAATTCTTGCCTTCATTTCACATTTTCATTTGTTTTAATCTATCAATTCAACTTCAACAACTAACTGCACTTTTTTTATAAAAAAGTTTTATCTTTCAATTTTATTTCAAAAACAACTAATTGTGTCAATTACACAACCTCTAATTTCAAAATTTAAATTTCAAAACTCTCAAATTAATAAACAAAGAACATACAATTTATTATTATTTTTTAAATTTTTTAAAAGTTTAATTGTTCATAACTTTTTCATTGTCTGATTTTATCATTAATACTTTTAAGTATTTTATTTATACGTATTATTATATCTTCTAAGTAAATTTAATTAAAACAATCCATACCACTCTCAAAATCATTCATCTCCCTCACCCCCAACCCCAACCCCAACCCCAGATGTTTTTAAACTTTTTTTTCTTACCCTACCCAACCCTACCCCAGCACCCCCAATAGCTAAAAATTATTTTATCTTTTAAAAAAAGGAATTTTTTATTCTTAACATCACCCAACCCACCATGAAATCCCCTCCTCCCCCTCCCCCCTCCCCCGCTAAAAAAATATATTTTTTTATTTTTTATTTTAGAAAAAAATTTAAAATATTGTTTCTAACCTCAAAAAATTTTGAACTCTTTAATTTATATTTTTTAAGAATCTTTTTTCCTACCCCCACCGGACTAAACCTACATTCACCACCTCCTATTAACTCTGACCATATTCATCTTTTATTTTTGTTGTTTAGTATTAGAATACATATATGCTTTTAGGAAATATTTTTTATTTGCGTCGCAAACAAAAGAAATAAGTAAGAAATAATTTATTTTCTTCGGTGGATTGGTTGTATAGAAGTTCATATGTGATCATAATGATAGGCTTAAATGCCATGTTGGTATATAAGTGAATACATACGTTGTCCTCTAGTGAATTCCTTGTAAGAGGTGAAGTTAGTTGATGAAGTGGTACGGAGTATTATTCTTCATATGAGAGCTCTTAAAACACATAGGATATTGACTCCATGGTTTAGACTAGTATTATGGTGTTATGTGCAGTACCTGGTGGTTTTGAGTTAAGCTTGAACATGGTGAGAGAATTTAGTTCAACTTAGACTTTGGTAGAAGGAGTTATAAATACCCATGTGAAGCTTATAAGTGGCGTCAAATTAAGTATAGTATTTAAGAGGTAAAGTATAGTTAAGGGATAATTTGAGAAGTGTGGCTAAGCTTGAAAGTTATCAGTTGCATTGCCTAAGGAATAGTAGTTCTATCCCAGCTTATATTTTATATGCCTATATTCCATGTTATAGAGATGTAGCCATATTATGATACCTTATTCAGATATCTTACTCAGATCATGTCCAAAGTTCTTTGCCCCCTAATGTTATTAGAACTTTTGAAAAGGAGTGTTGAAGGGATACTTCAATTGAGTTATTGATAACGCTCAATCTACAGCTCTCGTGGGAGTGTAAAGCGGTCGTTAGCAAATATAGAACCCAACCTGGGTTGGGTATCGATCCCACAGAGAATAGCTTGGCCAACAAGCAAGAGAAATTACTAGACTTTTAGTGCAAGTCTCGTAGGAAAGGGGGGATTGTAGTATGTAACCAAAACAAGAATGTAAGAACTGAAAATAGCAAAATAAAGAGAGATTGTCACGTGTGTTGTAAACAATGAGAATTGAGGCGTTGGGGTTATGTCCACCTTCTGAGGTATACGTCTCTATTGGCTATGAGTGTGTAGAGTCTTGACATGTAATTGCTTATAGAGAATTGTAGTCGATGGTAAATCCAAGCGTCTCTCGACCTAAACAAGGACTATTTCACTTTAACTCTCTCGAGCTTAAAGCGTGACTAACGGTACGAATTCTCCAAGAAGTTAGTCCAGGTACGGCACTAGCTTTTTAATAGGAAAGGGTGTCCTACTACCTTGACATTATCTCTTTTCCAGACAAATAACTTTTCTCTCGAACAAGTCAGATGTTAGACTGGCGTTGGTCTATGCGTCTTCTTTTCTAGACAAATAACCTTTCTCTCGAACAGGTTAGATGTTAGAATGGCGTGTTCTTGTGTTTGAACCGCAAAGAATGTAGATTTAAGATGAAGAGAATAATGATATAAGCAATATACTTGTCTTGAACTCACAAACTCATAGCTATAGATAGTAACTCATTCGGCTTCCATAACCCCAACTAAGAGATTTAGTTACCCATGAATGCGAAGGATATCACGTTTTGCATGGTGGATGGCGTGAATAGTAGGTGTTTGGCGTGTGGTTTTAGTGATTCCGTAGCAAGTAACGATTCTCTTGTTGTGGAATTTAAGAGTAGAAGAATGAAGAATTGAGAATGGGTTGTAGGAAGATGTCTTAATTGTAAGGAGATGAATGAATTGTCAGAATGTCTCCCTTCTCCCCTTTTTTAAAAATCTCTAACATGATAGGGTATTTATAATACTCCTATCCTACTCCTACTAAACTAATAAAATAAATAACCAAATCCTAATATACTAATGAAATCCTTGACCCAATTGTACTAGGGTAAGGTTACAAAATTATAATCCAAATAGAATGATGAAACACATAACCTAATTGCACTAGGTTAATGTATTATGGCAAAAATCCAGCTTTGTGTCTGTAAGTCCCAAAGTCTTCAGAAATGCTGTTTTAGCCCGGGACAGATTTTCCATGCAGCAGATTTAGTCCTTTATGCGTCCAGCTCCTTTCCATCTCGTTTGTGAGCTTTCTTTTGCGTCAAGTAAGCCATAAATTGCTGTATTTTGCATCATTTATACCTGAAACTTTCCTAATCACATTTGTTAGCTCATTTACAGGAAAAAGGACTAAAAGTGTACGAAATAGATAATTAGTTCTCGAAACTAGGCTAAAATATGGGCAAAATATATTGATATAGGCGCGTAATTTCGCCTATCATCAGTTATACTCTTTTAATATGAGTTAGTTTGTATAGTCAGCAATTTAGTTTAGCAATCAGACAGATAAGCTGCTTAGTTTTTCATCTAGTCTTACTATCCAAAGTTTCATGAATATGCCTATTCCATGAGGCAATTTATTAACATTCTTGAAAATTTTGATTTCAGTTGAGTCCTTACCCTAGTCTAAATTAGTCTCAACCATAGAAGATATCTAGATTCAGAAATCAGTATCATGTTAGTTATCCAACTTCAGAATTCAGCCAGACAGGACTAGTGAGCTCCCAAATTTTCAACTAGTTAGAGTCTTAGTTGGAAATTCATTCATCATGTCGATATTCATCTCTTAGAATTCTATGTCAGGGATTGTAACTCTTTTCCTATCTTTTCAGCCAAGTCAGTCGTCATTTGAGGATGAATGTTTCCACGGGGGAGATATTGTAACACCACAAAAATCCAATTCAACATTAGAAGCATGATTTAAGTTTATGTAGGATTAAACCTCATTTTTTGATAGTTTTACAGTGATTTATACGCATATTAAGGTCACAAATAGCTCCTAGCTTATAGACGAGTCAAAACATCCCCTAGTGATTAGATTCTTTTGAAGTATATAACTATAGTCAGCTTTATGTGAGCATAAATTTTGGTATACTAATAATTTTTTTATCTCAAGAACAACCAACAAATAGATAATTGAATTAGATTTTAAACGATACCAATCTCACCTTAATCCGATATCAGGGTGAAAAGTTATCGCCATAATACTGAAGCACTGTCAAAGTTGCCCAGACTATGTCTTGTAATATCTCATTACGGGTCATTAAGATAGAGTCATAGTCAGGGTAGTAGAGGTTGAAATTGGGTTTTTGATCATGACTCAAGTCACGACTCGTGGCTAAACCTCATGAGTAGTGACATAAGTTGTCGGTGTTGCTTTCGGGCGACTTCCAGACAGTTTCTGAAGGTTTTTTTGTTGGTTTTTTCCCACTATTGTAACCCCAAAACTACATTACTTAAGATATTTTAAGGCTGAATAAAAAGCCAAAACAGCCCCAAATCCCTCATTCTCAACACAACACCAAAATTTCTCAAGAGACATGCAATTTTCTACTCTTCCAAAGCAAGGAATTAGGATTTTTCATCTTCAAGTCCAAATCTCCAAAACTTCAATTTAAAAATCAAAAGTAATCAGGTATATGGGTATTCAATGAGGATATCCTTTCATTCTCATGCCCAAATTATGATATTTTATTCATAAATTTTATGATTTCCATAATATAGAGCTTTTACCTAATTGTTATTGTAAGCTTAAATTCAATCCCCATGGTATAATTTTCACACATAAGCATGTTTTAATGATTATTAATAGATTCTTAGGGCCATATTATATTATTCAGGCTATTCTTATTCCTATGTATGATTTACATGATATTACTCAAAATTTCAAGCATAAGATCAAGCTATATGAGTTTTTCCTAATTTCTTCAGATTATTTTGAAATTAAACCATGAATATATATTTTTCGATAAGAATGGCATCCTCCCATGTTAAAGAATCATGAATTTCCATATTATGATCAGTTGTTGAATTTTTGAACTTTATTAGTAAAATTTGATATTATGATCAACTTTTATTATTATCATGTTCATTCTGCATTAGTCAAAGCTAGTGGGTTATGAACACTCGATACATGGGGACTTATGCATATATTAGTTTACATGTTTTGAACACTTTATATTAGACATAGTTGATATTTTTGAATGCTATCATGATGAGCAATTCAGTTTATTTTTTAGTGTCTTTCAATTAGAAGTAGTACATAGCACCGAGCGAACATAGGGATGAAGGCTCACCCGCAAGTTGAGGACTGACGCCTTTAGTAGAAGTCCCTGAGTTCTAGAACTATGTTTCCACCCTAGGTCATGAAGGGTCACCTTCCAGCAGAGGGCTGACACCCTAGTCCTTCGGTACATCAGTTTAGTGGATCCATCCCATCCAGTGTTGGTACCCTTGGCAAGGTATTCGCACCCTTCCAATTGGGGTTACGGTTGGAATTTGATTAGCTTGAATTAGGATATGTCGATTATTGTTAGCTCCTACAATTCTTAATTTTACTTCAGCTTATGCTTCAGTTCAAATATGCATGACCCTATATTTAGATATTTCGTTATTCACTTTTATGTAGTACATGTTTGTACGTAGTCATTACATCCATTCCCATCCAACAACTTCATTCCCAGTGTTCATACATGAACCTCGGTATTATTTTACAACACATTTAGCTTTAACTTGAGATTACATAGAGTATTTAAGTTTCTACTGCTTTCCAGTTTACAGAAATATTTAAGCTCATGATTTAGAAATTTTGTAATGCCTTATAGTTTTTACATAAAGATATGTCTTAAATGCATATTTCAGCAAATGGCTTATGTCCTCATTTTGAAGCATGTTTTAAGTATTTTCATGACTAGTGCATATCTCGCATACTTAGAAAATTCTAGAATTACTGACCATATATATGTCTGCGTTGCTTTATTATTTCATAATGTAGGTACCATATGTAGCCCACCTATTAGGGTTAGACAGTTCGTAGCTTCCAGCTAGCAGGTGATGAGTTATCTTATTTCTAGGACTCCAGTTAGTTATATTTCTTGTATTATATTTTCTTATTCGTATGTGTTGATTTGGGATAGTTGAGGTCATGTCCTGACTACCTATAGTTAGTATTAATAGAGGCTTCATAGATGTTCAGTCAGAGTCAGTATATGTAATTTAAGTTCCTCTCTCTTTCAGGTTACTATGTTGTAAACTTTGAACAATAATGAATTGAAATAGATTATGTCATGACTATGCTTCCGTTCAGTCAGTTTATCTTTATATATGTTTTAAATCAGCTGCTCATGCATTATGCCAGTACCATGGGTTATCTTGGGATCACTTATGGCTCTAAGCATTGTGTTACAACTAGGGGGTAGTCTTAGGTCATGACACTTACCAATGGTATAAGGATTCTGAAGAGTGAAGGTATGAAGATGTTGAGCCAGCAGTATGGGATGAATTCTCGAGGGCTTTTCTTGACCACTTCTTTCTTCGAGATTTAAAACAGGTAATACTAAGGAGTTTGTGAATTTGATACAATGTAAGATGAGTGTCAAGGAGTATGAACAGAAGTTCACCCAACTATCTCGCTATGCGTTGGAGCATATGACTAATATGAGGTTTAATAAGGATGTTTGCTTTGGGTCTTTCCCATGATTTGGTGCTAAAGTGTAAGGCTTCTATGTTAAATAGTGAGATAGATATATTTAGGTTGGTAGTTTATATACAATAGGTGGAAGATGAGAAAAGAAAGTAGGTAGAAATAGAGCAAAGGCAGAGTAAAAAAGCTAAACATAGGTGTTTGTACCATCTAGTTCGAGTCAAGGATTCTAAATTTGAAAGTCCCTCCTTGTAGTCAGTTCCTATAGTTAATGAATTTCCTAAAGTTTTTCTTGATGATATTCCTGGGATCCCTCCGGATAGGAAAATAGACTTTGAGATTGATCTTCTACCGGATACCCGTCCTATTCTTATTTCTTCTTATAGGATGACTCCATTAGAGTTGAAAGAACTAAAGGAGAAATTAAAGGACCTCCTTGATAAGGGTTTTATCAGTTCTAGTATTTTCCATCGGGCGCTCCTATACTTTTCTTGTGAAATAAAGATGGGTCTCTTTAGATGTCTATAGACTACTTTAAGTTGAATAAAGTCACCATGAAAAATAAGTATCCTCTTCCTAGGATTGATGACCTTTTTGATAAACTTCAGGGAGCTAGGTGTTTCTTAAAAGTAGACCTCTGTGCCGGTTATTATCAATTAAAGATTAGAGAGGCTGACATTCCCAAAATTGCTTTTCGAACACGTTATGGCCATTATAAGTTCTTGGTCATATCCTTTGTGTTCAGTAATGCTCTAGATACTTTTATGGACCTTATGAATTGGGTGTTTAGATAGTTTTTGGACTTGTTCGTCATAGTTTATTTTAATGACATCTTGGTATACTCCAAAAGTGAGAAGGATCACGCCAATCACCGCTAAATTATATTATAAACTCTTAAGAATCAGAAGTTGTATGCAAAATATTCTACATGTTAATTTTGGTTTAGTGTTGTGACTTTTCATGGGTGTGTTGTCTCTATTGAAGGGATTAAAGTGGGTCTTCAAAAGATTGAGGCATAAAGAAATGGCCTAGACCCACGACTCCAATTGATATTAGGAGCTTCTTAGGCCTAACAGGTTATTATAGGAGATTTGTGGAAAGTGTTTTGTCCACTGCTGCGCCACTTATGAGATTGACTCAGAAGAAGGTACAGTTTCTATAGTTTGATGCTTGTGAGAATAGTTTTGTAAAATTGAAGAATCTATTGATGTCAGCTCAAGTTTTGACTCTACCTCAGGGTACTGAATAGTTTGTGGTGTATTGTTATATGTCTCAGGTGGGAATTGGGTGTATATTGATGCATCACATAAAGGTTCTGGCTTATGCTTCCAGACAAATTAAAGTACATGAGAGAAATTATCCAACTTATGATTTAGAGTTAGAGATTGTGGTGTTTGCGTTGAAAATTTGGCATCATTACTTGTATTGGGTGCATGTGGATATTTACTTGGATCATAAGAGTTTTCAGGACATGTTCACATAGAACAAATTAAACCTTAGGAAGAGAAGGTAGTTTAAAATGCTTTAGAATTATGACATTAGCCTGCACTACCACCTAGGTAGTAGGTTATCCATGGGGAGTTTTTCTCACATTCAGGAGAAAAAAAAGAGGATCCGTGAAGTATATTCACCGGATGACAAATTTGGAAGTTTGACTTTTGGACTTTGAATATAGGGGGAGTGATTATGAAGGAAGTGGCCATGTCATCTCTTGGGGTTGATGTTAAGAAGAAATAGGTTTATGATCCTATACTTATCCAAACCTAGGAGGCTGTGGGTCAGCAAAAAATTATGGCTTTCAAAATAAGGGAAGATGACATTCTAAGATATCAAAAGAGATTATGTGTTCCTGATATAAATGGGCTACAAGAGTGGATTTTGATTGAGGCTCATATGTCCAGATATAAAATTCATCCGGGTTCGATAAAGATGTATCATGACTTGAAAGAAATATATTGGTGGAATAATATGAAGAAGGATGTAGAAAATTTTATTGCCAAGTGTATAGTTTTTCAACATGCCAAGGTGGAGCATTTTAGGCTAGGTGGAACCTCTCAAGAGATAGCCCTACCCATATGGAAGTAGGAAATTATTAATATGGATTTTATTACTGGTCTTCCGTGATACAAAAATCAATGCAATTCCATTTGGGTCACTGTGGATAATATGCCCAAGTCTGCTCACTTCTTGCCTGTGATAACTAACTACTCGGGAGAGGATTATGCAAAGTTGTTCATTCAGGAGATAGTTCAGTTGCATGGGGCCTCAGTATCTATTATTTTAGATTGAGGTATGTTGTTTTCTTCTTATTTTTAGTGGTCTTTTCAGAAGGGTTTGAGAACGCAGGTAAACCTTAGTACTGCTTCCACCCTTAGACAGATAGGCAAGCAAAACATACTATTCAGACTTTAAAGGATATGCTAAGGTCTTGCATAATTAACTTCAAGGGAAGTTGGGTTGATCATTTTTTACATATTGAATTTGCATATAACAATAACTATCATCACAACATCCAAATAGCTCCTTTGATGCCCTTTTATGGTCAAAGGTGTAGATCACAGATAGGATGGTATGAGGTAGGTGAGATGAGATTATTTAGGCCTGACTTGGTACATCAAATGATGGAGAAGGTTAAGTTAATTTGATAAAGTCTTAATAATGCTCAAAGTCATCAAAAGTCCTATGCGGATATTAGGTGAAGAGAACTAGAGTTTGAGATTGATGATTAGGTGTTCTTGAAAGTTTCTCCTTTGGCAGGAGTTATGAGATTTGGGAAAAGGGGAGACTCAGTCCCCATTACATTAGTCTGTATTAAATCCCAAGGAGGGTTGGAAATGTTTCTTATAAATTAGACTTACTAGTGAGTTTGGCGTCGATTTATCCCATTTTTCATGTATCCACACTCAAGAAATATGTGGGTGATCCTTTCTTAGTAGTGCCGTTGAGGATGTTAGTGTTAATAATTCATTGTATTATGAAAAAAATTTGATTGAAATCTTGGATAGACAAGTTCAAAAATTGAGGACTAAGGAGATGACTTTGGTAAAAGTGTTGCGGAGAAATCAAAAGGCGGGGGAGGCTATATGGGAAGCGGAGGAGGACATGAAAGCTAAATACCCATTCTTGTTTCCAATGTTGGAGGAGAGTGCTTGAGGTATGAACCATACTCTGTCACTTGATGCTTTTTGAGTTTATTCGTGGGCCCCTCTATATTCTTCCTTATATCGTGCTAAGGGTGGCCTAATCTATCATTTGAGGATTAATGATCCAAAAGGAGATAATGTAACATCCCAGGTGTTACGGGGTCTAAAACGCATTAAAAATGAGCCTACGTATGTTAACCCCTAAGATTTTTAATAAAATTAGTTTGATATCTCCTTAGTGTTTAATGGTGATTTTTGAGTGATATTATTATAAGGGATGATAATTGGACCATTAGGATGTGTTTCATATTTTTTTAATCATGTTTTAGGATATTTTGAGACCCTAAAATAGTAAGGGTCCTCAATAAGGAAGTGCCACGGAGAGGGGAACACCCTTACACAGAACCGATGAAGGTCCATGATAAGAGCATGTCACACTCTTGTCGCTCCATGTTAAGGGCGTTCCACGCCCTTGGGTTGGCGTAATAAAGGTGTGCCACGCCAAATGGTACAAAATGCAAATTTTGTTTATTTTTAGTTTGGGTCAAGGGATTTTCGGTCTTTCATTAAAAAGGAATGTTGAAACTACCTTGTTTTTAACTATATTTTAATTTTGAAAATTACTTAATATTCTTATGTTTTAATGGTTATTTGAAGCTAGGGTTGAGGATTTTGGTTGTTATATACTTGTATTGGTTTTACATGGTTTAAATAATGGGTTACCAATTCGATTGTGACTTGCAAAAGTATGAATTTAGTATCTTGATTCATAATTGGTCTGTTTTTTGGCACGGTAAAGAGATGAACCTAAACCTATTGCATAAATTGGCTTTAAAAAAGGATTTTACAGTATTTAACTCATCTTGTGGAGCATTGTATAGCATTAATGGAAAATAGTTTACATAGGATTTTCAACTTTGGGAGTCTCAATCATTTAATGAAAAGGATTTGGCATGTTATGAATGGATTGCAAGTCTTTGTATGACGATATCAATATGGGAATGACTTAATAAAAGATTCTATGGATAATAATTTGTGCAAAATTGTTTCATGTTCATACAAAGTTGGTTTTGAAAAATAAGATTGGAGGGGGATATTCTGTTTCAAGCTTTACATGTTGACTGACTCCCTTGAATAACTTAGTTTCTCTTATTAAAGCATGATTTTTATTTTTTTTGTGCTTTTTTGCCTGAGGACATGCAAATGTTCTAAGTTGAGGGTGTTGATGTGATATAGAAATATAACACTTTCGATGCTTAAAACAAGGAAAAGATTCAAGTTTCTGAAGTTATTTTGTTAGATATGATGTCTTATGGGTATGTTTGTTATGTTTTGTTGCCTGAGGACATGCAAATATTCTAAGTTGAGGGTGTTGATGTTCTATACAAATATAGTACTTTCGATGCGTAAAACAAGGAAAAAATGCATGTTTCTGAGGTTATTTTGTTAGATATGATGTCTTATGGGTATGTTTTGCAGGAAATCAAATTTTAGATGATAAGTTCATGAAAAAAGGTGTTTTTGGCCATTTTGGAGTAATTATGGATATTTGGAATGTTTTCTAGCTTGTTCGTGATCAAAGCTTTTTGGGAATCAAAGAAGAGCTGAAAGATGACTCTCGACACTTACCAAGTCAACATGTGGCCGCATGTAGGACCTACGGACCGCATATAGGCAAAGCAACTGACAGAAGTCCAAAATCCCAAGAACTGACTTGTAGGATTTTTTTCTCCTGATACCTGCGCCCAGTGCCAGGACTTCAGGTACTACCTGCGCCCGGTACCAGACCGCGGGTACAGACCACATGTGGCCATCGATCTTATTTTCTCTTATTTCATTCGGGCTTTGATTTTAGTGTTTTCTAATGTACTATAAATACCTTTTATGTGTATTTTAGTAGGAGTTATACACTTTGATATCCACAAACATATTTTTATTCCTAGTTTCGATTTTTGATCTTGGGATTTACGTGTATTGACCTTAGTTGATTTCATCAGGAACGGTTGTGGCATTTTACAACTCTTATCATTGTGATTTCATCTATGCTTTTCAACTATGAATGATATCAATTTCTTAACAAGTATGAGCGGCTAAGACCCATAGATAGGGTTGTTGAAACCCTGGCGGATTGACGAAGTATCAAAAGTGCGATTGTTGAATTGAACCGATTCCCATGGTATGTATTGCATTATCTTTACTATAATATATTTCTTAGCGGTGGCCAATGTTAAGATCCTGCCTAGATTATTGCTACTTACTCCAAAAGAGGAGTAATGACTAGAAAAAGATAATGACAACAAAAATTTGAATATTAACGATCAATCCATGCTACTAGGTATTATCTAAGTAAGATCAATAAATATCATCTAATAACTATAGACCTAAAAGGTATTAGTTAACTGGGATCAAGATAAGGGTTAGTAAGGCAATATCCTAGGACTCAAATGGTAAAGAGTTAAATCTGTCTACTCATCCAAAAGATTGTAGATTGTACCTAACTTATCAATTCTAAATGCAAAGTATCGGGTTGTTTCAACATAACACGATAAATCTATAGAGTTAAGAAGGCAGGGGAAGGACAATGCTAGTGTTCTCCAATACTGATCATAACAGAAGTTGATAGTTGGTCTTTGTTCGATATTTTCATTCAAAACCCCCTATTTACTTTCCAGTTCTTACACGTTGATTACAACATCTAAAATCCATGAGGCCATATATTCCCTTGGGATTCAACCCCAACCACTGTTGGGTTACTATATTTTGACAGTGACTGCATCATTGTTGTTGGGTGTATTTATGCACTATAGTGTTGTTATCCTAGCCTATTTAGCCTTGTTTTAAGGACAATTCATGTTCTGAATGTATTAATGATGGTATATATAAGAATCTAAGTGTTCAAGGATGTGATCACAATCTTTAAAGATGTTTTCAAACAAGTTTGGAATCAAATTAGTCATGTAGTGTTCAGTCGAAAAAACTAGTTTTACTAGCTTGAGCTAAGTGTGTGTCTAGTTGGTTTCGTTGGATTCTAATGTGTTATATGAGTTTCAAATGGTTTAAATGTGTAATTATATATGAAACAACTTGTTCAGAATGTGCAAAGTTCTATTTGATTAAGTTAAGAGTCGGAACAATAAGCTGAGATTAATGTAAACTAGCCTAGTCTTAGCTCGTGTTTTGAGTTCGTCGTTCGTGATATTGTGTTGTGTTGATCTTTAATCCTTGGTGTATTATGATGTAGGATGTTTTCTGAGATGATTATGGTGCTATATTTATGATATAAAGGCTGTAAATCCATTGAAAACACATTACTAGGCTTGGATAAAAGGAAGGACGATGAAACACTTAACCAAAGTTTTAGATGCAACTTCCAGTGAGGTATCGTAATAGAGGTGCATCACGACCCCTATTTGACTTGAACCAAAAATGTATCATGACCCCTATATGACGTTAACCTTAAAAGAAACATGATGGATAAATTGGTTGAGCAAGAAATGCGCCGCAATGCCTATTTCCTACACAACCGAATGCAAATCTATTCCTACACGGCTTGGCCTTGGATTACTTCTACTATAAATACAAGTCTTGTTAAATTTTATAATCACTTTAGAATGTCTTTGAATATTAAAAAGGCTGTTGCAAATCATCTTTTAGGTTTTCTGATTCCTTATTTATATTTTTAATAGATCATAACATGTATTCAACTAGTTTGATCACAGTTACATCGATTAGTGGCTAAACACCCCCTTTCTGGGGTTAGAGCTAAGGACATGACTACTATAGTTTTGAATTGAATTTGTTTGATTTGATTATCTTATTTGGTTTCTTGTTTATCCTTGTTTTAATTATTTTAAGAATTGATAACCCTTATAATATATATATTATCAACCATGTGATCTTGAGAGAGGGAATAGAAAGATAAAACTCGGGGATAAAAAAAGTAGGATTCTTATTCTTTTATTAAATAAGGAATTTGAATTAGCATCTAGGACATGGATATACCTAGAAGCCTTACTTGATTCACATGTAGGATGATAGCTTTACGCACCAAATTAGATTAATATATCCCCGCTCAATGATGTAGTTGTAATGTTCAAGTTAGGTAAACGATTAGAGGTAGGGAGACCATGATCATGCGATTAAGTCTACGAATCAAAAACCAAGATAATCGAGTTAACGAATGAAGTTCAATAACATAGTATGATTGTTCGAAGTTCTTTAACCCTCAGCTTTACTCCATTGATTGTCTCAAGTCTTTTACTTTATGCATTGCTTACTTTACAATTAGTTACCACTTTAAAACTCTCTTTTGGTTACTCTTGCATCAATTGAATCAGAATTATGAACTTATATTGAATAGTTTTTAGAACAAGTCCCTATGGTATTGATATTCAGCTTTCTTGAAGGCCACTAATTACTTGGTAGACCACGTACACTTGCGTGTGCGCTGAAAAGTGTTTAGCGCCATTATTGAGGACTTGTAATTTGGTAGATGTTTTGTTTTTAGTTTTGATTTTTAGAAATCTTTGGTGTTTTATGCTTGGTCTTGGCTTTATATTTGCAGTAAATATGGATCAGGAATTAGTTGAACCAAGCCCCAGACCTGAGAAACTTTTCCATCAATGGAGAAGAGAAACAATCCTTCTCCCCTGTATTCTATAAATTAAAAAAGATCAAGATAATCCTGCTATCATAGGAGATGAACAAGTAGCCGCAGTATGGTTAGAGAAGTGGCAATCCCACTTTTGACAAATCTAACCTCACATTTTCAGAAACCAGATGCTGGAGGGAGGTTCAATCTTAAGAAAAATATGGTGCAGTTGTTGATTAGCAGTGGATAGTTTACAAGGCTTGCATATGAAGATCCACAGGTCCACTTGTAGAATTTCACTAAGCTCAATGACACATTCATTTCGACAGATGTGAATGCTGATTAAGTGAGGCTGGCACTCTTGCCCTATTCACTTTTTTGGGAAGATAAAAGGTGGTTGAACTCTGATCCAACACATTCAATCATGTTATGGGACGGCTTAGACTAAAAGTTCCTTATCAGATTCTTTCTGTCTGGCAAGACTGTAAAACTTTGTAGTGAGATAGTGAGCTTTAAATATAGGCCAGACGAGAACCTCTATCATGCTTGGGAGTGGTTCAAGGCGCTTTTTTGATACTGTACGTATCACCAATAGTCCAATGAGGTACTTTTTCATACTTTTGTAGAAGCACTTAACCACAACATAAAAACTTTGCTAGATTCAGTTGTAGGTGGTCAAGCATTGGAGTTGGCTTATGATGTGCTGTAAAATTTATTGAACCGCATAGCACAAGGAAATACAGAGTGTCATGGTGATTCTATGAGTGACACAAAGAAAGTTGCAGGTGTGTTGAAGGTGGACCAATATATGACTTTATCAACTCAGGTTGCTGCATTGCAAAATTTGATAAACACTCAGTTCAGTAGCCTAAAAGTGGTAGCAACACAGCCTGCAGCAAGTGGTAGACTCAACCACCAAATCCAGTATGGAACAATCATCAACAACTTTAAGGGAATTAGGCCAAAACTCAGACTAGTAACATGGAAGAGATATTGAAACAACTTATAGCTGGTCAGGCATAGTTGACAGTAGCCATGAAAAGTCAATAGGAAGAGATAAAGAACCAGCAAGCGGTTGTGAGAAACTTAGAGTTGCAGTTGGGGCAGTTATCACAGACACTAAATATTATGCCTCAAGGTTTGACTGGAGATACAAAAAATCCAAAATAAGTTATGACAATCATTTTAAGGAGTGGTAAAGAGCTTCATGGAGAACCTCCAAAGGCAATTAAGGAGGTGGATACTAATTCAAGTCCTAAACAGGTAAATGGCCAAGTTGCTAAAGAGTCGAGGAAGTCTGAGTAGTCAAAAGAAAAAGTTGTTGAAGAAGTGAAGATCCCACAACTACCCTTCCCACAAAAGCATATAAAGGCAAATAAGGATGATTGCTTCAAGAAGTTCTTTGACACATTTAGAGAGCTACACATTAACTTACCTCTTTTAGCTATTTTGTAGGGAATGCCCTAGTATGCTAAGTACTTGAGGGATGTGGTTGCTAAAAAAGTAAAGTTGAAGGATATGGAGGCGGTAACACTCACTCAGGGGGTGTAGTTTTGTGGTTACTCAAAAGATGCCAAAAAAGCTTAAGAACCCTAGAAAGTTCACTCTCCCCATTCAGATTAGCAATAGCAAGGTTTTAGGGAAAAGAATCAACTTGATGCCCCTATCTTTGTTCAACACATTGGGTTTGGAGAAGTCTAGGCCCAGCTCTATACTATTGCAGCTGGCAAATGGGACTATAGCCTATCCTAAAGGAGTAATAGAGGATGTACTCTTAAAGGTTAGTAATTTTATTATTCCTACAACATTATTGTTCTAGATTTTCAAGAAGATAAATAGGTACCAATCATCTTGGGGAATCCATTTTTAGCTACGGGAGGAGATTTAATTGATGTTAGAGAGGGAAAGCTCACAATGATATTAGAGGATGAAGAGGCAATTTGTAAAGTGTACAAACCGCTTAACACAATATCCCACTATAAAGACTTATTCATGATTACTATGATTGAAGGGGATAAGTGTGGGGTGGTGGAGCATATTCCACAAAATACCTCTTTGGAAACCCTCATTGAGCACCCTAAGCCATAATGACCTAAACCAATCATGATGTAGATTGATGATCTTGAAAAGGCTATAGTTGAAAATGTTGTTGACTGTGAAAGAGAATGCTCAAGAGGTCAGAAATGAATAAGAAGATGGCCTCCATATGTGAGGAAAAGGATGAAGGACATTTGTTAAGTTAAGTTGGGTCGTGCCGTGACAATAAATCAAGCGTTGCTTGGAAGGAAACCCAAGTTAAGTAGGTATGTTTTATTTTTAGTAGTTTTTTAATTTTTTTTACCTCACGTAGTTTTTGTTTTGTTGAGTCACAGGTTGATGGAAAGTCTTAAGTACCAGATACCTGAGCTAAGGAGCATAGAGAAGACTAAGTGTGGGGTCCCCAAACCCTCTTGATGTATAAAGATGATACTAGCTAGGCCTAGAGGCCACAGGGAGTATTTTTTATCTCTACTTTAAAGTATACTTTGGGGATAAAGTAGATTTTTATGTGTAGGGCAGGGAAATTCCCATTTTAGGGTAAATTAAAATTTTTTGTTTTAGGAATAAGAGAGATATTATTATTGGTGCTATGTGTGATTGCTTGATGAAAATGTTTTTATTGTAAAAAGCATGTTGATTGTGTGAACTACTACTTTTTAGACTCCTAGGCTCATGTTTATGACTCTTGTACTTGTTGGTTTAAAGTTGAATTCGTGCTATTGTTTGGTTAAGAGTCTATGAGGATACTACTGAGTTGAGCATGTGCCATGTGCGTGTAAAGTATTTGTATATTCCTTGTTGTATTTGATGCTAGAACTTGCCTGGTGTGTATGCAAAATGAAATAAAGAGTGTGGGTTTAGGAGATAATATAGACATTTCTTTGATAGCCTTGTTTTATACCCTTTTTTGACCTAGATTTTTGCATAACCCTAGTAAGACCCATTGAGCCTTTAGCTTTTTCTTTGGTAGCCTTATGTGTAGCTTAATCCTTTCTTTGAGAAACCTTAATTTTATCCAAAGAGCCTAAGTGCTTTAGTGTAAAACTAGTGAGTTAAGGAGTGTGAAATTAAAGAAGGAAAAGTTGAAATTGAAGCCTCAAAGTGATAGTTATTGGTGCTCAAAAGAATTTTTATGTGTTGTGATGGGGAGTTAAGTAATGAAAAGAATAAAAATTTGTTCAAATTGAATGAGTTGTGCATATAGTACTCCTACCATAGTGTATGTAAATGAGATTAATAAGATGGGGTGAAACAAAAGAATAGGGTAGACAAAAGTGGTGTAATTTTGTTGTTGGAGATTGGTTTGAATTGCATAATATAGTGTGTTAAAGCACTTAGGAAATATAGTCATTATTCCAAAATAGTTCCTACCAGTTTCTTATCCTGCATTACAACCTAAAAAGTCCTATTTGATCCTAAGAGTAACAATATGATATTAGTGAAGTACTACACAAAGGGCAAGTCTATGGTTCATCTAGTGCAACTTGTGAATTCTTTGTGAGAGTGAGAGAAATTTGATTCTTGTACCTATTGTGATAAATTGCATTATTGTGAGTGATTATGGACAATTCTCTTGTTTTGAGGGCACATGTTTGATGAAGGTGGGTGATTTTTATGATGTCTTATATTGAACAATATGCATAATTTTTTGACTTCTTGAGTCAATTCTTGAGGCTAGAATGTTTTGGAGTAGTATTCTAGAACTATCAATTGTGTGTATAACATGCTTAGTGTAGAAAGTCGCATTTTGTGTAGTCATTATAGTACTAACTTGAGTGTCTTGCATGTAGTATTAGTGTTGAGTCTCCTCATCTTATGATGCTTAGAGTTAAGAGTTACTCGAGGATGAACAAATCTTTAAGTGTGGGATGGTGTAAGACCATAGAAAGTTCCCTCGTAGTTTGAGCCTTAGAGCATGACAAATGAAGTGTAATTCCGGCCCTAAAATATGTAGGAGTGACTCCTAAGTGAGTATCATGTTGACAATATAAAATTTTCCTAATTTTGACTTTTTATCATGTGGAAAATTTGATAAGATTTTGGTTGATATAAGATTCACCCAAATCCGATACCCGGGTAAGAAGTTATGGCTAATTTACGACCTAGTCATAAAACTATGTCATTTTAGTGCTTGGCGCATCGCAGAGAGGGTCGATTTTATAATTGTCAAATTCCAGTGGAACTCCATGATATTGGCACGTCACGCTGAGGTTCCAGGTCCAAAACTATGGTAAAATACGATGGCTCCATGTTGCGGTGACTCCCATATTACCAATTGTCAATTTCTAGTGAGCCACCACGATAAGTGGCGCGTCGTAGTGACCCCTTAAATTGGGTTCCCAATTCAATTTTTCTAGCTTCGTACATATGTTAAAAGGGGCATTTTGGACCTTTTCCAAGCCTCTTAAACCATGCAAACGCTAGATAAAAGTCATTTGCAAGCTTCCTATGAAGTTTTTCTCAAGTTTTCTATCAACAAAAACCCTAAGTATCAAAAATGTCTTCCAAGAATCTCAAGAATCCACCATGGATTTTCTAAATTGAGTTAAGATTCAAGGTTCCCAAGTCAAGTGCCTCAAGAATCCTCATTCAAGAGTATGAAAATATTTCCAAAAGAGAGAGTTCATCCAAAGCTTCTAATTCAAGGTATGTGGGGTTTTGAATAAGGGTAACCCTTTCACCCTTGTGGCCAAAAGGCTTATTTCCATCATGAATTTCCTTAAATGTACAAGGTTTTTACATGAATTTAAATTGGGGGTTTTCACCCATTATTATTAAATGCATTACCTTGATATTTCCCATGAATTAAGAGTCAAATGACATGATTTCTGCATACTTTATTGAGAATTTATAGCTGGGTATAAAACCCATGATTTTACTCCTTTAGAAGCTAATATTTGCAATGTTGAGATATTGAAGCATTTTACTATATTGAGATGTTGAGATAAATTGCTGAAATTCCCAGAATTTCACATGATTTATGAATCTATATGCTATATATTATGCTTTTGAGGAGCTTTAACTAGAGATTGAACTATGGATTAGTAAGCCCTATTTGAGACTTGTAAATTTATTAGCTCTTGTGCTATAAGCACCTATGATTTGAGTATTTTGAGATGATTGATAAATGAATTGACGGAATGGTCTGAAAGCTTTGAAATCCACTTCATCATATGAGATTATCGATTTGATTATTGGGTTTGTGGTGAACCATGAGATTATTCTAAAAGTGGATTTTTATGTTATGAGCGTAGATAATCTAAACGGAATAGTACTTAGCACCGAGCGGGTAAGTCACTATGGCTTCTTACCCCAAAACTACGTGCCACTGTAGGTTGGGCCTAAGGCCGAGTTTATGATGATTATGATTCGGCTCGAGGCTGAGTTTCATTTAGTGATCACTAGACCTAGGTTATACTCCCTGGAAAGAGTATAATGCTCTTCCCCAACGTGGAGTCTCCTCCTTAGGAGGACAAAACGTTGGACTCCATGTAGCTCACATAGTTTATGTCAGTTATGAGAACCTCCCTTGCCCTTTTTAAACTTCAAAAATTTTATATTTATTTTCCCTTCCTATGAGTTATTTTCCTAAATAGTGGAATTGCAAAGTTGTTACCTAATTAAAGTGCTTCCTTGAGGTGGGTTATTTCCCTAAATGAAAGTATCTTGCCTTGATATAGTACTTTTCATAAAGCTTTGAGATAATTTATTTCCTTGAACTAGAATACTTTTCCATTTGAGATAGAATGATTTTCCTAAAGCTTGAAATGAGATATTTTCCTAAGGTGAATGAAATGTCTTCAGATATGTCTCCAAGTCATATGATTCCGAAGTTCAAGTATATGAGTTCTAAATAATTATGAAATGTTAAGCATTGAAGAGGATTTACTCTCCATGAGACATATGAGACATATGCATGAGTTAAAAGTATTCTTCAAAGTCCCTTAGCCTTTGGGTATTGAGAATAAGAGAAGATTTCTAATTTTTAAGGTTAATGAGCGATGACTCATGAGATTTGTGTTTTATGCCTCATTCTACATGATTTATGAGCTTCATATTTTATACTTGTTCAAGCCATGTGATTCATTTTATTTTGTATATATGATTTGATTGAAGAAGATCGGTACTATTTTTATACATATGCATTTACCCCTGCATACTTAGTACATTCCAAAGTACTGATTCAAATATATGTCTATGTGCTACATTGTTTTATAATGTAAGTTCAGGTGCTCAATCCCAGCCTCATCCATGATTTTTTGAGTACTTTGCCTACGTTTTCTACAGTGGTGAGTACTCATGGTTCAAGGACCAATCTTTAGATAATTTTTGTATTTGAGAGACTATGTTTTATCTTTAGTTTATTTCGAGTCAGTTGGGGACCTGTCCCAATGGCTCTCTAATATTCGATTCATAGAGGTTTTGTCAGACTACTATCATACTTGTGATGTGTCGAGGGTTCAGTATTGTAGTTTCGTTGAGGTTTCTCTATATTGTGGTCATATGGACCGAGTATCTTTCCTGTATTTCCTTTCATATGATATGACTATGTGAGTGTTGAGTCTATTTCATCTTGAGTTGAGTGCTATTGGTAGAAACTGGCTCTATGGGTTAGCTTGGGGCTACTTGTAGCCTTAAACAGCGTGTGACATCCTGGGAGACGATTTTGGGTCATTACAAACTTGGTATCAGAGCTTAAGGTTTCTAAGGAGTCCTAGGAAGTCCGACAAGCCCGTGTTGAGTAGAGTCTTGATCATCGATGTGTAGTGCATCACATCTATGAGCAAGAGGCTATGAGATGTTTTAGGAAAAAATTATTTCTTCTTTCAGATTCTATCATGCCTACAGTTGTCCCTCTTATCTAATGGTCTGTACTCTTCTATTTTCAGAAAATTCCTCTTCAAAGAGCGAATGTCCATAGGAACAATGATGAGCAACCCCCACCTATTGATCCTCTAAATGAGATAGTGTCCCATGCTGAGTTTAGGGTAGCCTTTCGGGCGTTAACCTAAGCAGTCTCCATAAATGTTTGGGCCAATAACCATGCCCCAGTTTTAAATCAACAAGGAGGTGATGCAGCCGCGACTAGAATTCATGACTTTATGCGGATGAAACCGTCTGAGTTCTATGGGTTGAAGGTTGATGAAGAACCCCAGTTATACTTGGAGGAGGTGAGGAAAATCAATGATGTGATGCATATTTTAGAAGAAGAAAGTGTTAAGTTGGCGTCCTATATAATAAAGGACATTGGTTATGATTGGGTCATTTCGTGGTAGAAGGGTAGAGGTGTGAATGCTGCTCCTATGACTTAGCAAGTATTTTAAGATGCATTCTTGGACCAATTCTATATTCTTGAGATGAGGGAGGAAAATATTGAGGAGTTCATGAACATGAGGCAAGGCTCCGTGACTGTTAAGGAGTACTGTTTGAAGTTCAATCAGTTGGCCAAGTATGCTCCTGATTTGATTTCTAACACTTGAGCTAGTATAGGTAAGTTTGTGACCGGTGTTTCTAGGATGGTACTGAAGGAGTGTAGGGCTGCAATGTTGCATAAGGATATCGATCTGGCTAGGTTGATGATGCATGCCCAACAGATAGAGACAAATAAGATTAGAGAAAGAAATAGAATGGGGGGTAGCAAGAGGGCTAGATCTGAGCAGCATGAGTTTAGCCGACGTGATTCCATGGAGGGAACTGTCCCCAATTTCAGAGACGACCGTCTATTCTAGTGCTTTCATTAGATAGTGCTGCTGCGCCTAGAGGAAGGCTGGAGCAAGGGAGCAGGTCTTTCATTTCTGGGTAGCAGAACAGTCTTGGTAACCGGCTTCGTTAACCTCCTTGTGCTATATATAGTAGAAATCATCTTTCTTATATTTTCTTTCATATGATATGACTATGCGAGTGTTAAGTCTATTTCATCTTAAGTTGAGTGTTATTGGTAGAAACTGGCTCTAAGGGTTAGCTTGGGGCTACTTGTAGCCTTAAGCACCGTGTGACATCTCAGGAGACGATTTTGGATTGTAACAAACTTGGTATCAGAGCCTAAGGTTTCTAAGAAATCCTAGGGAGTCTGACAACACTGTGTTAAGTAGAGTCTTGATCATCGGTGTGTAGCGTACCACATCTATGAGCAAGAGGCTATGAGATGTTTTAGGAAAAAATTATTTTTAGGAAAAAATTATTTCTTCTTCCAGATTCTATCGTGCCTACAATTGTCCCTCTTATCTAATGGTCCATGCTCTTCTATTTTTAGAAAATGCCTTTTCAAAGAGCTAATGTCCATAGGAACAATGATGAGCAACCCCCACCTGTTGATCCTCTAAATGATATGGTGTCCCATGCTGAGTTTAGGGTGGCCTTTCGGGCACTAACCCAAGCAGCCTCCGTAAATGTTTGGGCCAATAACTATGCCCCAGTTTCAAATCAACAAGGAGGTGATGCAGCCGCAGCTAGAATTTATGACCTTATGTGGATGAACCCATCTAAGTTTTATGGGTCGAAGGTTGATGAAGAACCCCAGTTATACTTGGAGGAGGTGAGGAAAATCACTGATGTGATGCATATTTTAGTAGAAGAAAGTGTTAAGTTGGCGTCCTATAGAATGAAGGACATTTCTTATGATTGGGTCGTTTTATGGCAGAAGGGTAGAGGTGTGAATGCCGCTCCTATGACTTAAAAAGTATTTCAATATGCATTCTTGGATTAATTCTTTCTTCTTGAGATGATGCAGGCAAAGATTGAGGAGTTCATGAACTTGAGGCAAGGCTCCATGACTGTTAAGGAGTACTATTTAAAGTTCAACCAGTTGGCCAAGTACGCTCCTGATTTGATTTCTGACACTCGAGCTAGTATGAGTAAGTTTGTCACCGGTGTTTCTGGGATGGTACTGAAGGAGTGTAGGGCTGCAATATTGCATAAGGATATGGATCTGGCTAGGTTGATGACGCATGCCCAACAGATAGAGACGGATAAGATTAGAGAAAGAAATAGAATGAGGGGTAGCAAGAGGTCTAGATCTGAGCAGCATGAGTTTAGCCAGCCTAGGTTCCATGGAAGGAACTGTCCCTAATTTCAGATACGACCGTCTATTCTAGTGCTTTTATCAGCTAGTGCTCTCGTGCCTAGAGGAAGGCCGAAGAAAGGGAGCAGTTCTTTCATTTCTAGGTAGAAGAACAGTCTTAGTAATCGGCTTCATTAACCTCCTTGTGCTAAATATGGTAGAAATCATCTTGGGGAGTGTTTCGGGGATGTGAGGGGTTTTATTAGTTGTGGCAAGTAGGGCTACAGACTTAGAGATTGTTCCTATGCTAGATAGGGGAATAGAGATACCTGACCTTAGGCATAGGCTGCTAGTGCACCAATTTTGGTACTCCATCCTGCCCTTGCTCAGGCCGCTCTTTCTAGCACCGCTGGCGGTCAGTGCCAGAACACGTTCTATACCTTGCCACCCCATCGGGTGTATGAGGACTCTCCTGATGTTGTTACTGGTATGCTCCATGTCTTTTGTCTTGATGTTTATGTGTTGTTAGACCCTGGGTCAAATCTCTTTTATATGACTCCACTTATAACTGTGAATTTCAAAATTAATACCGAAAAGATTCCTGAGCCTTTCCTAGTTTCTACTCTAGTCGGAGAGTCAGTTATTGCTAAACAAGTGTATAGAGATTTCCCTGTTACTGTGCTTCATAGAGTTGTACCCGCTGATTTGATAGATTTAGACATTGTAGATTTTGACCTTATTCTGGGTATGGATTGGCTTTATTCTCGCTACACGTCTATAGATTGTCGTACCTATGTGGTCAAGTTCTATTTTACTGATGAAATAATGATTGAGTGGTCTGGGAGTTCGGTATCTCCCAAGAGTTATTTTATTTCCTATATCAAATCCAAAAAGCTAATATTCAAAGGTTGTATTTACCACCTAGTTAGAGTCAAAGACACTCAGTCCGAGGCTCCAACTATTTAGTCTGTCGATATTATTAATGAGTTTCCAGATGTTATTTTGGAAGATCTCCTAGAGGTACCTCCTAATAGAGAGATAGAGTTTGGAATTGACCTTTTTCTCGACACTCAATCTATTTCTATTCAGCCATACCGTATACCACCCGTAGAGCTTAAGGAGTTAAAGGAGCAACTCAAAGATCTCTTACATAAAGCTTTCATTAGGTCCAGTATTTCTCCTTGGGGTGCACCTATGTTGTTTGTGCGGAAGAAGGATGGATCTTTGCGTATGTGCATTGATTACCGTCAACTGAACAAGGTGATAGTAAAAAATAAGTATCTTCTTCTAAGAATTGATGACCTATTTGATCAGTTGCAAGGTGCAAGTTATTTCTCCAAGATAGACCTTCGATCCGGCTATCATCAACTTAAGGTGAGGGAATGTGATATTCCAAAAATGGCCTTCTGAACTCGCTATGGTCACTTTGAGTTTCTAGTCATGTCTTTCAGGCTAACCAATTCCCCAACAACTTTTATGGACCTTATGAATCAAGTTTTCAAGCAATACCTTGATATGTTTGTTATTGTATTCATAGATGATATCCTTGTGTACTCTCATGATGAGAATGACTATGCGAATCATCTTAGAATTGTATTGCAAATGCTTAGAGATCACCAATTGTTCTCCAAATTCAGTAAGTGTGAATTCTGGCTAAGGTCTGTAGCCTTTCTGGGTCATGTTGTTTCAACCAAAGGTATTAGAGTCAATCCCCTAAAGACAGAAGCTGTGAGAAATTAGCCTAAACCTATCTCTCCATCTGACATTAGGAGTTTCTTGGGTCTAGTGGGATATTACCATCGTTTTGATGAGGGTTTCTCTTCCATTGCATCTTTTATGACTCGGTTGACCCAAAAGAAAGTTAAATTCCAGTGGTCTGATTGCTGTGAGAAGAGTTTTCAGGAGTTGAAGACTCAATTCACTTCAACCCCTGTGTTGACTTTGCCTGATGGTATTGATGGTTTTGTGGTGTATTGTGATTCCTCTAGAGTTGGTTTGGGTTGTATATTAATGCATAGAGGTAAGGTTATAGCCTATGTATCTAGACAGTTGAAGCCGCATAAAAAGAACTACCTGACCTATGATCTTGAGTTAGCTGCTGTGGTCTTTGATTTGAAAATCTGGAGACACTATCTGTATGGTGTCCATGTTGATGTGTTCACTGATCATAAGATCCTGCAGTATGTGTTCACCCTAAAAGAGTTGAATCTTAGGCAGAGGAGGTGGTTGGAATTGTTGAAAGATTATGATATGAGTGTGTTGTATCATCTAGGCAAGGGCAATATAGTGGCGGATGACCCTAGCAGATTATCTATGGGTAGTGTTGCGCATATAGAGGAGGGTAAGAGATTTAGCTTGTGATGTGCATTGTCTGGCTAGGTTGGTAATTATGCTTGATTCTGTAGAGGGGAGTACGTTGGTGCAGAGTAGTTATGAATCCTCTTTAGTTTCAAAAGTAAAGGAGAAGCAAGATAGAGACCCTAGTTTGGTCAAATTAAAGGAGTCAGTTAAGGACCAAAAGGTAGATGTTTTCTCCCAAGAGGGAGATAGTGTGTTGAGACTGCATGGTAGGTTATGTGTCCCATGTGTTGATGATTGTGGTATAGGATTATGCATGAAGCACATGGCACATGTTATTCCATTCATCCCGACACTACCAAGATGTACCATAATTTATAGGAATTCTGTTGGGGGAATGGTATGAAGAAGGATATAGCCGAGTTTTTAGCGAGGTGTGCAATGTTTCAATAGGTTAAGGTAGCGTACCAAAGGCTGGGTGGTGTGATGCACAAGTTTGGTATACCCACTTGGAAGTAGGAGATGGTGAATATGGACTTCGTGACTGGGTTTTCTGTTTTGCGTCATCATTATGATTCTATTTGGGTTGTTGTGGATAGGCTTACTAAGTCCACACACTTCTTGCCCATGCATACGTCTTATATGACAGAGGATTATGCTAGATTGTATATCAAGGAGTTGGTCAGGCTGTATGGAGTTCCCTTGTCTATCATTTGGGATAGGGGTACTCAATTTACTTCCTAGTTTTGGAGAGCGTTTCAGCAGGGTCTTGGTACCTAAGTTCTTCTACGTTTTGCATTTGACTTGCAAATAGATGGTCAGGCTGAGAGGACCATTCAGACCCTGGAGGATATGTTGAGAGCGTGTGCCTTCGATTTCAAATGTAGTTAGGATGAGCATTTTCCATTGATTGAGTTTGCCTATAACAGCAGTTTCCATGTTAGCATTGAGATGGCACCGTTTGAGGCCTTGTATGGTAGGAGGTATAGATCACCCATAAGTTGGTTTGAAGTGGGTAAAGCTGCCGTAATTAGGTCCGATGCAGTATTTAAAGCTATAGAGAAAGTTAAGTTGATTAGAGAGAGGTTAAAGATGGCTCAAAGTTGTCAAAAGTCTAATGTCGATGTGAGGAGGAGAGATCTTGAGTTTAAGGTAGGTGATTTAGTGTACTTGAAGCTTTCACCCATGAAAGGGGTGAAAAGATTTGGTAAGAAGGGGAAGCTGAGTCCTGGTTATGTTGGCCCGTATAGAGTCTTGAGCCATATTGGTAAAGTGGCCTATGAGATTTAGTTGCCCTCAGAATTGTCAGCCGTTCATCCTATCTTTCATGTCTCTATGCTCAAGAAGCATATTGGTGATTCTGTTGTAGTTGATCCTTCTGAGAGTGCTGAGATTCAGGATAGTCTTTCCTTCGATGAAATTTCTATTGAGATCCGAGACTTTCAAGTCCGTAGGCTGAGGAACAAAGAGGTTGCCTTGGTCAAGGTGTTGTGGAGGAACCAATCTATTGAGGGTGCTACTTGAGAGGCAGAAGCAGACATTCGAGCCAAGTAACCGCACCTCTTTTCTGTGGGTTCAGACCAAGCCGAAGGTACTATTCTTCCTTAATTCAGCTATTCTAGTCAAAATTTCAGCTATGCATCTATCCTTGTATGAATTCTTGCATTGTCTGGAGTATTCATGAGTTTAGAAAGGTCTTAAGCCATTTAGAAATTATTTTAGCTATGTGTTCTCTATTTTTCCTATGTCTTTCATCTAACTAGTGACATTCGAGGACGAATGTTTCCAAGGGGGAGATATTGTAGGACCCCACAAAGTTCCCTCATAGTTTAAGCCTTAGAGCATATCGAATGAAGAGTAATTTCGGCCCTAAAAGGTGTAGCAGTGACTCCTAAGTGAGTATCATGTTGACCTTATAGAATTTCCCTAATTTTAACTTTTTATCACGTGGAAAATTTGATAAGCTTTCTGTCGATATAAGATTCTCCCAAATCCGATACCAGAGTAAGAAGTTATGGCTAATTTAAGACCTAGTTTAAAATAGTGTCATTTTAGTGCTTGGCACGTCGCGGAGAGGGTCGATTTGAGAATCAAATTTACTTCGCGATATTGGCACATCGCGCTGAGGTTCAAGGTCCAAGGTCCAAACCAGTGGGAAAATGCGATGGCTCCGCGTCGCGGTGACTCCCATATTGCCAATTGTAAATTTCTAGTGAGCCACTGCGATAAGTGGCACGTCACGATGAACCCTTAAATCGGGTTCTCAGTTCAATTTTTCTAGCTTCCTATAGATCTTAAAAGGGGTATTTTGGACTTTTCCCAAGCCTCTTAAACCATGCAAACACTAAATCAAAGTCATTTGCAAGCATTCTATGAAGTGTTTCTCAAGTTTTATCTCAACAAAAACCCTAGTATCAAAAACCTCTTCCAGGAATCTCAAGAATCCACCATGGATTTTCTAAATTGAGTCAAGATTCAAGGCTCTCAAGTCAAGGGCCTCAAGAACCCTCATTCAAGAGTACAAATAGATTTCCAAAAGCGAGAGTTCATCCAAAGCTTCTAATTCAAGGTTTGTGGGGTTTTGAACAAGGGTAACCCTTTCACCCTTGTGCCCAAAAGGCTTATTTACATCATGAATTTCCTGAAATCTATGAGGTTTTTACATGAATTTGAATTGGGGGTTTTCAACCATTATTATTGAATGCATTACCTTGATATTTCCCATGAATTAAGAGTCAAATGACATGATTTCTGCATGTTTTATTGAGAATTTACTGCTGGGTATAAACCCTATGATTTTACTCCTTAAGAAGCTAATATTTGCAATATTGAGATATTGAAGCATATGACTATATTGAGATTTTAAGATAAATTACTAAAATTCTCAGATTTCCACATGATTTATGAATCTATATGCTATATATTATGCTTTTGAGGAGCTTTAACTTAAGATTGAACTATGGGTTAGTAAGCCCTATTTGAGACTTGTGAACTTATGAACTCTTGTGCTATAAGCACCCATGATTTGAGTATTTTGAGATGATTGAGAAATGAATTGACCTAATGGTCCGAAAGCTTTGAAATCCACTTTATCATAATAGATTATCAATTTGATTATTGGGTTCATAGTGAACCATGAGATTATTCTAAAAGTGGATTTTTATAAGATGAGGGCAGATAATCTAAAGGGAGTAGTACATTGCACCGAGCAGGTAAGTCATTACGGTTTCTTACCCCAAAACTACGTGCCACCGTAGGTTAGGCCTAAGGCCGAGTTTATGATGATTATGATTGGGCCCAAGGCCGAGTTTCGTTTAATGATCACTAGACCTAGGTTATACTCCCTGAAAAGAGTATGATGCTCCTCCCCAATGTGGGGTCTCCTCCTTAGGAGGACAAAATATTGGACTCCATGTAGCTCGCACGGTTTATGTCAGTTATGAGAACCTCCCTTGCCCTTTTTAAACTTTGAAAATTTGATACTTATTTTCCCTTCCTATGAGTTATTTCCCTAAATGGTGAAATTGCAAAGTTGTTCCCTAATTAAAGTTCTTCCTTGAGGTGGGTTATTTTCCTAAATGAAAGTATCTTTCTTTGATATAGTACTTTTCATAAAGCTTTGAGATAAGTTATTTCCTTGAGCTAGAATACTTTTTCATTTGAGATAGAATGATTTTCCTAAAGCTTGAAATAAGATATTTTCCTAAGGTGAATGAAATGCCTTCAAATATGTTTCCAAGTCATATGATTTCGAATTCCAAGTATATGAGTTATAAATAATTATGAAATATTGAGAATTGAAGAGGTTTTACTCTCCATGAGACATATGAGACATATGCATGAGTTGAAAGTATTGTTCAAAGTCCCGTAGCCTTTAGGGTATTGAGAATAAGAGAAGATTTTTGATTTTTAAGGTTAAAGAGTGATGAATCATGAGATTTGTGTTGTATGCCTCATTCTACATGATTTATGAGCTTCATATTTTATACTTGTTCAATCCATGTGAGTCGTCTCATTTTGCATACATGATTTGATTGAAGAAGATCGGTACTATTTTTATACATATGCATTCACCCCAGCATACTCAGTACATTCCAAAGTACTAATTCACATATATGTCTATGTGCTACATTGTTTTATAATGTAGGTTCAGGTGCTTAGTCCCAGCCTCATCCATGATTCTTCGAGTACCTTGACTACATTTTCTATAGTGGTGAGTCCTTATGGTTCGAGGACCGATCTTCAGATATTTTGGTATTTGAGAGACTATGTTTTATATTCAGTTTATTTCGAGTTAGTTGGGGTCCTGTCCCAACGGCTCTTTAGTTTTCAATTCGTAGAAGTTTTGTCAGACTAGTATGATACTTGTGATGTATCGAGGGTTCGGTATTGTGGTTTTGTTGAGGTTTCTCTGTATTGTGGTCATATGGACCAAGTATCTTTCCCGTATGTCCTTTCATGTGATATGACTATGCGAGTGTTGAGTCTATTTCATCTTGAATTGAGTGTTATTGGTAGAAACCGGCTCTAAGGGTTAGCTTGGGGCTACTTGTAGCCTTAAGCACCGTGTGACGTCCCGTGAGACGATTTTGGGTCGTTACAGGTGGTGATGTTGAGTCTATTTATGCACTCTAGTGTTGTTATCCTTGTTTATTTAGCTTTGTTTTGAGGACAATTCATGTGGTTAATGTGTTAATGATTTTATAAATAAGAATCTAAGAGTGCAAGTATGTGATCACAATTTTTAAATGTGTTTTCAAACAAGTTTGGAATTAAATTGGTCTTTTAAAGTTCAATCGAGAAAACTAGTTTTACTTGCTTGAGCAAGGTGTGTGTCTAGTTGGTTTCGTTGGATTATAATGTGTTATATGAGTTTCAAATGGTTTAAATGTGTAATTATGTACGGAACACTCTGTTCAGAATGTGTAAAGTTCAATTTGATTAAGGTAAGAGTTGGAACAATAAATTGAAGATCAATGTAAACTAGCCTAGTCTTAGCTCGTGTTTTGAGTTAGTTGTTCATGATATTGTGCTGTGTTGATCTCTAATCCTTGGTGTATTATGATGTAGGATGTTTTGTGAGATAATTATAGTGATATATTGATGATATAAATGCTGGAAATCCATTGGAAACACATCATAAGTCTTGGATAAAAGAAAGGACAATGAAACACATAACCAAAGTTTTGGATGCAACTTCCAGTGAGGTATCGCGATAGGGGTGCATCGCGACCCCTATTTGACTTGAACCAGGTGACTTGAACCAGAAACATGATGCGATGGACACTTGGGTTGATCAAGACATGCGCCACAATGCCTATTTTCTACACGGCTAAATGCAAATCTACTCCTACAAGGCTTGGGCTTGGATTACTTCTACTATAAATACAAGTCGTGTTCACTTTTATAATCACTTTTGAACATCTTTGGAGATTAAGGAGGCTTCTACAACTAATCTTTTAGGTTTTATTAATCTTTATTTCGTTATTTAATAGATTATAACATGCATTCAATTAGTTTGCTTACGGTTATCTCGATTAGTGTCTAAACACTCTCTTTTCGGGGTTAGAGCCAAGAATATGACTACTATAGTTTTGAATTGAATTCAACTGATTTGATTATCATTTTTTGTTGATTGTTTATCCTTGTTTTAATTATTTTAAGGATTGATAACCCTTAGAATACATATATTGTCAACCTTGTGATCTCAAGAGAGGAAATAGAAGATAGTACGTGGGGATAAAAAGTAGGTTTCTTATTCTTTTATGAAATAAGGAATTCGAATCAGCATCTAGGACAGGGATGTACCTATAAGCCTTACTTGATTCACACGTAGGATGATAGCTTTAAGCACGTCATTGGATTATTGCATCCCCGCTCAACGATGTAGTTGTAATGTTTAAGTTAGGTAAATTAATAGAGGTCGGGAGACCATGATCATGTGATTAACCCTATGAATCAACAACCAAGATAAGCGAGTTAATGAATAAAGTTCAATAATATAGTATGATTGTTCAAAGTGCTTTAAACCTGGTCTATACTCCATTGATTGTCTCAAGTCTTTTACTTTACACACTGTATACTTTACATTTGGTTATAACTTTAAAACACTTTTTTTGTTACTCTTGCGTCAATTGAATCCGAATTATGAACTGAAATTGAATAGTTTTTAGAACAAGTCCCTGTGGGATTGATATTCTGTTTTATTAAAGGATACTATATTACGTGGTAGACCACGTACACTTGACTACGCACTTGGACGCTGATAATCATCATCCAATAGGAGGTGTTGTTTGGACATCTTCAAAATTTTATTGTTATTATCGAGAAGTACGGTGTTGATTTGTGAACTAAAGATGTTGCAATCTTGGGGTTTCTCTTTTTTTCTTAGTTAGGCATACACTAGTGTATTCTTAGTACACGGAGCAGAGTCAATCCCATCCTCCCACTGAATCTAAATCCAAAGATGATCCTACAAACACATGGTAGGATGTCTAACTATAAAGGAGATGAACTTCCTGATGAGGTTTGTGATGTTGTACCTCCCCCTCCTCTTGAACTAGTTATGGATATTATTAATCGATAGATTGGTGAGCTTTTGACTTAAGCTAAAGATGAGAGGAGAGTAATAGAAGAAGCTCAATGCATAGCTCGAGAGGCAGAGTTAGATGATCAAAGATAGGTAGCAGACCACCGAGCACTACTCAATGAAAACTAGAATATAAATAGAGGAGGCTGACCTTAAGTGATTCTATCTTATCAGTATGTTCAGCCTTAAAAAGAAGATGAAGAGGATCTAGGATACATTGAGCCGACAGAGACTAGAGCTATCATTCCTCTTATTTTTCCCCCTGATGTCAAGTTTAACATCTTAATGTTATGATTTATCTCTTATACTTAAAGGGCATGTTTGTAGGGTTGCCTATAGATGATGCAAACATTCATCTAACAAATTTACTGGGATTTTCACTTCATATACCATACTTGGGGTAGATCAGGCGACATTAAGACTAAAGTTGTTTTTTTTTTGCTTACTGGAGAGCCATCTTTATGGATAGGGGAAATTCTAAAAGGGTCTATCATTACATGGAGCGAGCTACACAGACAATTCTTGAACAAATTCTTTCCTCCATCCAGAGTATTGCAACTCAAGGTCGAGATTTATAACTTCAGGCAGCTACAATCAGAATCTATGTATGAGGCATGGTTCAAGTTCAAGAATAATTTCATCATGGTTCCCAACCACTGGATTTTAGGGACAAGCTTGTTGGAAATCTTCTACATAGCTCTGACTATTAGTTCTAGAGAAATGATAGACACTATCTCCGACAGAGCCTTCATAAGATTACGATGGGAGATGGCTTTGAGTATTGTGGATCAGATCTCATAAAATAATCGAGGGTGGAAAACTCAAAAAGTTGAGAGAGGTTCTGACATTTATGCCATTGGAGCTTCTGGTGATCGGAGAGTAGGAGAGGATATTATAGCTCAGAAGATTTCACTATTAAGGACAAACATTGGTGAGTTGGCCAAATAATTTCCATTGATAAATTTTGCAAAGTATGTGGATCATTAGTTGGTAGGTTTACAAGCCCAAGGGCAAGTAAATCAAGGTCGGAACTTTGATAATAGAGATAAGTACATTCCACCCAAAAGAAGAGATGTGAAATCAAGAATTAAAAATATGTTGGTTAAGTTGATGAAGGGTCAAGAGACTCAAGAATCCTGCCTTATAGAAATCAAGGTTGATGTTTCTGGATTGGCGCAAAAGTTTGAGTCATATGTAACTGCTGTCAAGCAGTTGGAGCAGCAGTATGGGCAAATCTTTGTTACTTTAGTTGAGAAACAGTCAGGAGCACTTTCTAGATATAATGTACTGAATTCTCCAACACTGGTTCATTGTCTGGCTATTAGCACAGGGAGTGATTTTCCACCTGATGAGCATTTTTGTCTGCTACTAATAAGCCAAAAAAGTAAAATATTATTGCAGATGAGCCAACTAAAGCGGAATTTTAGTGGCTAACTTGTACTAATGATGATTTTGGGAGTGATGACGATGAATACTGGTTAGCAATAGATCTCCAAGATACCGTACAATAGTTTAGTATAGGTTTTCATGCAACATTAATAGAAAAGAAGGGCGGCCTAGATACAGTTAGCATTCCATGTTCTATTAGGCCTTATGACATTAATCAGGTTTTATGCGATACAAAAACAGTAATAAATGTAATGCCATTTGTAATCTTCAACTCTTGGGGTTAGGCAAACTCAAGCCTACATCTTCAAGGTTTTTGATGGATGATTCATTTCTAAAGCAACTACTAGGTATTGCGCAAAATGTAGAAGTGAAGGTGGCATCATTTATATATCCAACAAAGTTCATAATTTTACACTGTGAAGTGGATGCTTATTCTCCTATTATCTTGGGTAGACCTTTCTTATCCATTGGTCGGTGTCATTGATATAGACCTAGAGGAGATCACTTTGAAATGAAATAATATGCAAATAGTGTTGAACATATACATGACAGTTCAGTAGTCTGACGATATGAGAGTGGTAACAATGATTGATATAGTAGATGATGATGTAGTTGCAGAACCAACGATATTGGAATTAAAAAACCTCCCACCTCATTTGCAGCATGCATTCTTGGGGGACAAAATGACCTTATCGGTAATTAATACAGTAGATCTGGTAGGAGCACAGGTAGAAGTTTTGATATCAGTGTTACAAAAGTTCAAGAGAGCTATTAGGCAGACCACAAGACATTGTAGGGATTCTACCAGGTATATGCACACATAAGATACAACTTAAGCTGGACAACATTCTTAGCATTGAGCCTCAGAGACAACTGAATCCTCCTATACAAGAGGTAGTAAAAAAAGAGATAATCAAGTGGTTAGACACTGGGGGTGGTTTTTCCCATTATAGACAGTAAGTGAGTGAGCCTGGTTCAATGTGTGCCAAAGAAAGGAGGAATCACAGTGGTTCCTAATAAGAAAAATGATTTAGTACCAGTGAGGCAAGTGATTGGTAAAGATCATACATAGACTACAAAAAGCTGAACAAATGGACACAAAAAGACCACTTTCCTATGCTATTCATGGATTAGATGTTGGACAAATTAGTAGCATGGTTTGAAACTATTTTTTGTATGGGTATTTGGGTTACAGTCAAATCATATTTGCTCTCGAAGACCAAGAAAAGACTACTCTTACTTGCCCCTTTGGGACCTTTGTATTCAAGCAGATGCCATTTAGGTAGTGTAATATGACGGCCAATTTTAAGAGATATATGATGTCCATATTCTCTGGCATGGTGGAAGACACTACTGAAGTATTTATTGATGAATTTCTAGTGGTTGGGGAATAATTTGATTATTTCTTAGCCCATTTGGCCAGTGCACTATAGAGATATGAAGAGTGAAACTTGGTAATAAAATGGAAAAAATGCCACTTTAAGGTGAAAGAAGGCATCGTGCAGGGGCACAAGATCTCCATACGTGGTATTGAGGTAGACAAAGCAAAGATTGAGGTGATCAAGAAGCTGCCGCCGCCAGTGTCAATTTGAGGCATACGGAGTTTTTTGGGTCATTCAGGCTTTTATTGAAAGTTTATCAAGGACTGTTCTAAAATTGCAAGTCCTCTATGCAATCTTTTGGATAAGGAGGTGGAATTTTTATTCGATGATGATTGTCTCAAGGATTTCAAATGCCTAAAGAAGTGGTTGATTTCAATACCCATCATTCTGTCTCTTGATTGATCTTCACCTTTTGAGGTAATGTTTAATGCGAGCGGAGTGGCCTTGGAAGCTGTTCTAGGCCAAAGAACAGAAAATATACTGCATCCTATCTACTATGCCAACAAATCTTTAAACCCTGCACAGAAAAATTATACAGTTATAGAGCAGGAGCTAATTGCAGTAGTTTTTTCTTTTAAAAATTTTATTCTTATTTGATTGGGACTAAGGTTATAGTGCACACTGCCATGCAACCTTGAGGTAATTGATGCTGAAGAAAGATGCCAAACCCAAACTGATTCATTAGGTTCTCATGTTATAAGAGTTTGATTCTAAATTCAAAGACCAAAAAGGAAAGGAAAATCAAGTTGTAAACCACTTATCCAGACTTGACGAGGAGACCATACAAAAACCAAAGGAGAAGATTGAGGTTGATTATGTTTTTCTTGATGAGCGAGTGTTGGAAGCATCTCATGATTTGATTCCTTAGTTTGCTGATTTTGCTAACTTTTTGGCAAGAGATATAGTCCCAGATGATCTATCCTTCTAGCCGCAACGAAGATTTATGGACAAGGTAAGGAAGTTCTTCTGGGATGAGCCATATTTATTTAGAGTTTATGTTGATGGTTTGATTCAGAGATGCATTCCAGAGATAGAGATGATGAGCATTTTGGAAGCTTATCATTTTTCACTAGTTGGGGGTTACCACAACGGCATATAGATAGTCCGCAAAATTCTAAAGTGTAGGTTCTATTGGCCTTATATTTACAAGTATGCACATGATTTTTCAAAAGCCTGTGACCAATGTCAGCTTCAAGGCAACATTTTAGGGCGGCAGGAACTCCCTATGACACCTATTCTCGAGTTGGAGTTATTTAATATGTGGGTGATTAATTTCATGGGCCCATTTGTGAGCTCCTATGGTATGAGGTACATTCTGGTAGAGGATGACTATGTATCAAGTGGGTGGAGGCAGTTTTACTCCAGACAATGAAAGTAAGAGCTCCACCACCTTTTTGAAAAGAAATATTATTTCTCAATTTGGCACTCCATGTACGATTATTAGTGACGGTGGGTCACACTTCTGCAACCTCTTGATCAAGGCACTTCTTGATAGATATGGTGTGCGGTATAAGATGGAAATAACTTACCATCCTCAGATAAGTGGGCACGCAAAATTCTTCAATAGAGAGATAAAGTCCATATTGGCAAAAATTATGAATGCCAATAAGACTTATTGGTCCAGAAAGTTAGATGATGCATTGTAGGCCTACTGGACAGCTTATATGACCCTATAGTTACCTCTCCATATAATTTTGTGTATGTCAAAGCATGCCACTTACTGATTAAGCTCGAGCATAAGGCATTGTGGGCATTTAAAAGGCTAACTTTAGAGTGGCGTGATGCAGCAAGCTTGAGGTTGAGTAAGGTGAATGAGTTGGATAAATTCCGAATCTATACTTGTGAGAGCTCGACCATATACAAAGAGAGGATGAAGATGTACCATGACTAGAAGATCAAGAAGAGAATATTCAAACTCAGTGATTTGGTCTTGTTGTATAATTCAAGACTACACTAATTTCTTGGAAAGCTGAAATCAAGATGGATTAGACCATTCACTATGGTTAAGGTGTTACTATATGGTTCTATTGAGATACAGAATAATAGTGATGTCCCATTTAAAGCGAACGAGAAACAAGTGAAACACTATATGGGAAAACTGGAAGAAATCAGAGTTTGTGTAGAAATAGACCTTGGTGAAATCTGAGTAGCCAAGGGAACTGAGTCAGACTGCGATAGTAAATCAGGCACTTCTTGGGAGACAGCCCAAGGTATTTTGCTGTTTGTATTCATATTATGTGATTAACGTCAGATCTCCACACCTATGGTACGACAGGTATGTTCCTAACTCTTTTTTGTAGTGGTTTGATGCACTGGGGACAATGCATAATTTTAAGTTGGGGTTGAGGATTTTTGTAGGTCTTGATTTCCTCTTGGGGTTTTTGTTGCCATGTATCTTTTCCTTGGAGTCTTGTTCCTAGTAGAGCCGATAGGTGTATCATGTTTCGTATTGTATTGTTTCTATATAATTAGGAGATTTTTAAGTATTTAGAGCAGTAGTCATGTTTGATTAAATTTTGATACCCCTCCAAAAATTTTGTTTTAGAACTGTGTTAACATATATAGATGTGAACATTGTGGATCTTGTCATGGTATAAGTATTAGGGACACGATAATTATATTCTAACAATTGCATGAACCGGATAGGTATAGTTGGTAATATTGACTCTGTGCGATATGTGTGTGAGATACTACCTAGTTCCCTTTGTGTGTTGAATTCAAAACTTGTCTGGTTAGTCTTGCCTAGGTTGAAGGATAGTTAGTTAGACAAATATCAGAATGAACAAGTTGTAACTTCTTATATGCTCTCTATGTCGCTGACTTTGGAAAAGACAATTTGTGTTTCTTTCCTGGTTGACAACTTTCATACACATCTGAATATAACTCAATTTCAGGTAAGTCCTTCAGTAAATCATGTTTTTTAGCATATTGAATCGATTTCAAGTTATAATGCCCAAGTCCTATATGCCATAATTTTGAATCCTGCTCACTTCTACTACTTCAACAAACTTGCTCAGAATTTGAGTTTTAATTCAAAGGAAAACTTTTTTTTATTATTTCAATCGTAATCACTTCTTGGCTGCTAGATTCGAAAACAACACATTTTTTGTACTTGAATAGTAACATTTAATCTTTTTCTAGCATTTGACCAACACTCAATAGATTTTGGTCAAGATCAGGTACCAACAAAATATCTTGAATAAATTTAGTACCTTTAGGAGCTTCAATTGCCACAGTTCCTTTACTAACAATCTCCAACTTGGTTTTATCGTCCAACTTGACACTACCTTTGCTAGATTCCAACTTCGTAAAATATTCTTGTTTTCTGGTCATGTGTTTAATACAACCATTTTCTAGAAACCATGTGCTTTGATCATTCAATATTGTTTCTACCATCATTGTAAACACAAACTCCTCCTGTTCTTCAACTTCCTAAACATTGGCTTTTTGAGTTTGTTGGTTGTTCTCCTTCTTCACTCTACAAAATCTTTCAATATGACCAAGATTATTGTAATATCTATACTGGAGAGGTGGTTTCTTCCCCTTAAACCAACAATCATCCTCTTTATGATTAGTTTTTTTGCAATACTTGTATGGAGGAAAGTTTTCTTTCTTCTTGACTCCATTGCGAGAATCACCTAGATTTTTTCTACTAGAATTAGTAGAAGTTACTCAGATTTTACATTGCTTTTGCATCTACAACTTTCCTTTGAACTTAGCTTGAAGAGCAATTTCCGTATCTTCTTCTGGCCTCAAGGATCTTCTTTGCTCTTGAGCTTGAAGAACATGTAGAAGTTCTGGAGGTGACAATTTTGTGAGATCCTTCGTATCATCGAGTGAGGAGATCTTTGCTTAAAACCTTTATGGAAAACTCACAAGAACCTTTTCCATGATTGTTAAATCTGTAAGATCTTCTCCCATAAGTCTGATTTGGTTTACAACCTTCATCAACTTGTTGGAGAATTCTTCAATAGTTTTTGAATCATTCATTTTGAGAATTTTAAATTCTCTTCTTAGATTATCACTTTTATTTGCCTGATCTTGTAACTTCTGTGAAATTCTAATTTCAATTTGTCCCAAGCCTCCTTTGCAATTTCTTTCACCATAACTCTTGCAAAAATTACTTTTGAAAGTGCTGATTGTATGCAAGAGAAAGCTTTAAAGTTTTTTGAAATCTCTTCTCTGTGATTCTTAATTTGCGCCATATTTGGATTATTTGGAAAAAGATTTTCCTCTCCTCTAACATCTACCACTTCCCACAGATCATATGCTCGCAAATAGGTTCTCATTTTGACAGCCTAAATTGGATAATTCTCACCAGGAAAAATTGGGAGTGAAGGAATTGAGAAATTGTTGGAAGCCAAAATAATATAGATTTCTATGTTATTTTTGGGGGTCTTCTCTCTCATAGATCCCTCAAGAAATTTTCTCTTGATGCTAATTGTTGTTCTATAGAATACAGAGAAGAAGAAGAAAACGGACGTTTGAGGATAAAAATATTCTGCTTGTTTATTTATTCACATCTGAGAAAATAAATAGACAAAAGACTCCTATTCTATTTCTAACTAGGAAACTAATAAAATCCTATTCTATCTTCAACTAAGATACCAATAAAATCATATTCTATCTCAACTATGTAACTGAATTTAAAAAATAAAATTACTAAACTAAAAAAAAAATTACAGCAAATAACTCAATACTTCAATAAATACATTTTCTTTCAAAAATATATCAAGATTCACAAGAGTAATATGTAAGTAGCTTTGAAGTAGGTTATCATAACTATATAAGTGTTTTCATAAAATATGAGGTGAATTCCATAACATATGAGATAGATTTAGTAAAACTCAAAATAGAGTCCATGAACATGAAATAGGATATACAACCAAGAGACACACTCAAATTCTAAAGTTCTAATTTTTGTAAGGACTCTTAAAGGAGTATCATCAAAACATAAAGAAACCAAGATTCTATGATTCAATTAAAAAATCCTAACTTTATTCATGCAAGAAAGTGCTATAAAAACATACTTTGTGGGAAGAACAATATTCTCCAATTGAAGGATAGCCTTACATACCTTGAGAGATGGAAGAACCTTGAGAGGGATTGAGAGATTTCATAGCCTTGCATACCTTTAGAGATGGAAGAACTTTGAGAGGGCTTGAGAGATTCCATCACTAGGGTTTCTTAGAGTGTAGGAAGAAATGGGTAGAATGAAAATACCCTTAATCGATCAAATGAAAAAAAACAGTTGGAATGGCCTTAGGGTGCCTTCCTACCCAACGTAGGGCTATATACAAGGCATCACGCTGATTGTAGCCCCAACCTGTAATTTTTTACGTCTTTGAAGTTTAAGCTGTAGGGCAAAGTGATAGCTATAGCCCCGGCCTGCCAACTCTCTCATGATTCCTTTTTAAGTCCTGGAACTTGATTTGGATGATTTTTAATCAATCCTTAGGTCTATATCTAGGGTTCATAGCGCTAATAACATATGTATGGACTGGTTTAAATAAGTCACAGTGTTACACATAACGACCCTTCTCATAAGATCAAATCCAAGTTGAGTACATCATGGTTTGATTGCCATATCATGATATTAAATAGCTTTACCATTACTATAATCAAATTTCAACTTATTTTCTAGTATATTATAACTATTTCAAATAGGGAAAACAACAAAACAACAACATACTGTAACACCCCATATTTTCAGAGTGGAATTTGAGCCATCCCTTGTACGTGTATACATCTTAACCCAATGATTTATAGGTTAATATAAGTACGATTATTAGTTATTTAGTGTGGGAACATATTTGGATATTAATTAAAATTACAAAAATTTCATATCTAAAAGTTAAGTTGAGAACTTTCATACCGAATGAGTTTTAGTATATGATTTTACTTGGGTAAACATCCAATGAACATTATACATAAATTGTAATGCGTTAGGTGGCCTACTATATACCAAATTGAATTCTTTCAAGTCTTCTTTCCAATTCTACTGATCGTTCGCCAGTCCGAGTTTGGAGTAAAAAGTGATGAGTGTTTTAGTTAGTCATTATTCGAAGTATGCGATGGGCCGCGCGAGGAAAAGCTTCTGCCATGCATTTGGGCATGCAGAAAAATACCCACCTTACCTGACCTAAAAACATACTTTTTCCACATTAAATCAGGGGTAAAATAGTCTTTTTACATCATATAAACCCCCAAATTCATTTTTAATCCCCAAATTCATCCTAAAGTATTATAATCTCCCCCTAATCCCTATTTCATCTTATCTACAAAAAAAACCCCAAGCTCTCATTCTAGAGTTTCAAGAGAGGTCAATGAGTATGGTTTCTTCTTAATGTTTTCTCACCAATTTCATCATCAAGGGTATGGGAAACGAATCCATGTCTTCATATCGGTTTCAAGCTAGGGTCCAAACTTCAAAGTTAAGGATTCAAACTTTTCCCAAATTCCTTCCATCAAAAAGGTATGTTGGACATTCCTTATTTTAAATATCATATTATTGCATATTTATTTGTCAATTAAGTGTTCTTGAATGTTGAATTTAAACTAGGGTTGAGGATTTTTTTGCTTCTACTCTTGCATTGTTTTTCCTTGATTTTAATAATTTATTCATGATTTAAATGTTGGATTATGAATTGAATTTGTGTTTTATGGTAATGGTCAAATTGGGAATTTAGTTTTTTTCACAAAGTTTGTGGATTTCATATGATGTGTTTGACATGAGCCTCAACTCGCATTATTAATTTGGCTTTAAATGAGGATTAAAGAGAGTTTAACTTATCATTTGAAATATTCCATTGCATGAATGGAAAAAATATAAAAATATTTTGGAATTCCCTAAGGGACTATGGTTTTGGATTTTTAAATCAGAATTTAGAGTCAAATTGGTTAAATGATTATGATTTGGCATAATTGGAAAAGCTTGCAAGTCTATTGGAGTAGAAGTCAAGGCTGTATAAGAAGTAGTTGGTGTCCCTTTGCCCCGCGTATTGTAGTCTAGAGCCTCTCTCTGCTCTCCTATCTCTATATCGATACTAACATCCACATCACCTCTATGTGCCTCAGTAGGCTCGGTGGAAACTGTTGCGCCCTCAAACTGGGGCCATGGTACGGGTACCTGCTATCTTAATCTCCTAGAAGAGCCTGGACGTGCTAGATCCCTCATAATCCTAGTCTGTGCAGTTGCCGTTATATGGACCCTCTTGTCTACACCTGGTATCTCAGGCACACCGGCCTTATCACACAACCTCTAAATTATGTTAGGGAATGGAAGATTAGTCAACTTTCCAAAGGCTTTTTCATGTAACTCATACCTAAGGATGGCAACAAAATCAACAACATAACCAGCCATTATACAAAAAACTAATTTAGCTCCTTCCCTCATTAACGTATTATTCGAAGTTGTGGGTATCTGTTTATATCTAATCAACAACCACCAAAACTTGGCCTCAAATTTCAAAAAACCCTTCTTGATCACAACATGCCCCTTAATCCATGGGGTTGCATCACCCAACGGTGAAATATAACTGGCTTTCCACCTTGCCATGTAGACCCTCTCATGTCGGTGCTCATCCTCTCGCATGATATACTGATCACGTACAATCCTCAGTATGTGGTCCATTCAGCTGTAGATACAGGAGTAATGTACTCTAGGCTGAAGACAGCTCTGCGGATAGTCTCTGTAGATATGTCAACTCTAACCCCTCAATCTAGTGTGTGCTCAAGCTGTGGCTTCCTAGTGAATATGATCAGTCCTGGATGATGGTGCATAGAAAGGACTATGGTAGCTTTGTACGATACATAAAATTCTTGTACCATACCTGGGCTATGAGAACCAAATGGCCTAGTCATCCACTCTAGATGATATCTATCAAATATTACCATAGCTGTAGTACTCGATCTAGATCCAATAGGTCAATTCGGCATTCCTCATAAATGTACCTCGTAGGCTATCTTTCCTCTAAGATATGACTATCAATAGTAAAGATCTCCTACATCCCTGGAACACACCACCTTTGATGTATCTCTTAGGAGATGCATCTAAAGCATGTACGAGAGTGGGACTCTACCCTTGTTGTACTAACTCATTGTGGGTATCCTTCTCTTTCTCTCCTGATACTAGGGTACATCTATTTATTGTACATGAGTAGTATAACCCTCATAAGACTGGGGCACCACTAATGGCTCCTTCTGCTCTACCTCAACGGATGAATCCTAAGACCCCTCCTAAGATTGGGGGTCCTAAGTAGCAACCTGAGGAGTAGACTCAGACTTTGTCTACTCCTCTTCATCATAATCATTAGGTGGAGGAGTGTATGGTGGTGACATCTTGGATGACTTCATCCTCGGTCGGGCTGCATCTGACTAAGCATCCTGGCGAGTTTCTTCTTTCGTGACTCTTTATGTCACCTCAACTGCAACATCTATATGATACTACCTTGGGTACTCCTCTACTGAACCGCTAGGCTCGGGAGACTCTACCCATCTCCTTGAAGTATCTAACATCATCTTCTTCACTACTTTAGGTGACATATGTGCCTGAAAATCTAGTTGTTAGTTTCCAACAAAAGTGAGGGGTAGCAAAAGTTAAAGAAAAACTCAAAATTCAAAACGTTTGAATTTTTCCTTAATTTTCACACCCCTAAGACCTACTTGAAATTCCAACAAGTCCAATGTGCATAGATCAATCATGAATTCCAATGCAAAAAAATATGTTCAAATAGCCATATTACTTTATTCATTCAAATTCACTTTTAGGTTGGGGCCTAACTTTAGATTTTTCTTCAAAACAAGACCCTACATTATATTTTTAGGATACTTCATGGCTCCAACCTATAAACATGATATATTGTATATATTTTTCAATGGAATACACATATCAACTTATTTAAACAATAGCTAACCAAATATATAACCATTAGGAGCGGAGGAAGTTACTTCTTTTGTGAAGAACAAGAAGTGAATAATGAAGACCTCAAGCAAAAAAAAAGTTGAAACTTGTTTTTAGCATGTTGGGACAAGTTGGGACCTCAGATATGTATCAGTTTAACCTTTACTTAAGTGTGGGGTTAGTTTGTGTTTAAGTGGAAAGTTTGAATTCAAAGAGAAAAATGAAATTTTGAGGATTTGAATGAGTTAGAATGAGGGTAAGAATGTTTAGATATAGGTGGGGGTTGTTTTTGGTCATATATATGTGTTAGTGGGCCCAAAATTTTAATAGAAAAGTGATCCCAAAATCTGACTTAACCACGGCTTGTAGCTGTGGCCACAACTCGAGGTCTTGATCTAGGTGTAGGTACCACCTGTGGCCAGTATGTATTGGGCTCAAGAGTCGGGCCAAAATTTTAGCCTGATTTTCTACAACCCAAAATTAGCATTTTGATATTTTTCCAGATACTTATGGTCCCGCAAGCTAAGTTTTAGGTCCCAAAAGTAAAATTAGATGCCAAAGTCTATAACTTACCATTTTTATCCTCAAAATTTCAACTTTTCAACTTATTACCCATCTTATTGTGTGCGACTTATGACTATGATGGCTGATCACACAGTCTCCTTACCTTGAAATTGATGAACGTAGAAATTTTTTACCATATTTCAGGTAAGTCCATGAGCTAAAAACCTACAAAAAAGAAAAATAACAAAAAATTGAACACTAAAAATAGTGGGTTTCCTCCTACTTAGCACTTGAATTTACATCGCGGCATGACATGGTGGTGTTGGTTACTCATAATTCACCAACAAGCCCATGGGTTGCCTCCAATGTAGTGCTTGATTTAACATCATCGCATGATGTGGGTATCTCGACTACTCAGAATTTGTCAGGATACCCATAGGAAATATCCTTCAGGGTCATCAATACAATCAATCACCGACACTACCTCAAATCGGTGGGCTACTTTATTGACTTTTGGATGTTGAATATCACTTCCTCATCGTTGACTCAAGCTTTAGTTCACCTTTCTCCGTGTCAACCATTGCTCTTCATGCGGCCATAAATGGTCTTCCTAATATAATAGGCATCTCGGTGTCAACCTC